>NW_026057577.1:121695542-121728861 GCF_023721935.1 Panthera uncia | reverse complement strand
TCTTTCTTTCTTTCTTTCTTTCTTTCTTTCTTTCTTTCTTTCTTTCTCAGTGCTTTTCTTAACACAGCTGCTACCATATAGGGTGAAGCTCTGACAAGCATATCATGTTAGCTAAAGAACAACAACCTAAATTTAGGGGTGCCTGGGTGACTCGGTTGATTGAGCATCCCACTTTGGCTCAGGTCATGAAAGTCTCAGGTCATGACCTCGCGGTCAGCGAGTTCAAGCCCCACGTTGGGCTCTATGCTGACAGCTCAGAGCCTGGAGCCTGCTTAGGTCTCTGCTCCTCCCCCACTCACGCTCTGTCTCTCTTTCTCTCTCTTTCTCCCAAAAATCAATAAATGTTAAGAAAAATTAAAAAAAAAGAACAAAACCTAAAATTTCACCCTAACTTAAAGAGTTTTACTCTCGGGGCGCCTGGGTGGCGCAGTCGGTTGGGCGTCCGACTTCAGCCAGGTCACGATCTCGCACTCCGTGAGTTCGAGCCCCGCGTCAGGCTCTGGGCTGATGGCTCAGAGCCTGGAGCCTGTTTCCGATTCTGTGTCTCCCTCTCTCTCTGCCCCTCCCCCGTTCATGCTCTGTCTCTCTCTGTCCCAAAAATAAATAAATGTTGAAAAAAAAAAAAATTAAAAAAAAAAAAAAAAAAAGAGTTTTACTCTCAATATTACTCCTAGAAGTATGATGGAGACTCAAGCTGCCATAAGTGATGGTGAGGGTAAGATCATGAGTTTCAAAGGGAAGAGATAGTTTACATGCCTGAATAAGATTCTTCATTAACTTTATTAAAGGTTTTGAAAAATACTACAATATCTCAAAGATCTGTTTCTGAGAACTGAAATGAGAAGGTGGTCGTAGAAGGTATTTCTTTGTTCTTCGTTAATAAGAACCCGGCCACTGATGGTCTGTATCAGCCATTATTATTCTCAGTTGGGCATGTCCCAAACCACAATTTGACTTTAAATTTCTGTTTCAGGCCATGGCATTTGCAACATATCAGATGCTAAGAAGTTAGTATGCAAGCAGCATTAGTTTTTTTTATGATTATATTCCTGTTAGACCTCTCAATGGCATTCCATGCTTCTAACAGAAATGTAATCTGGCTGTCCTAGACACTAAATAAGGTTTGTCCATCACTCACTCCCACAAAAAGGCTCCTTATTATTGGCAGGTTGGAGAGCTATAGTGTGGCCTGTGCTTCATCTGATTTATTTCGCATCATAAATGGCTGATGTTGCAGAAAAATGGAAAAATGTATGTGTGAGAGGAAACAGGGGAAGGGAGGCAGGGAAGGTTGGAGGAGCCATCGGAGAGCAATGCAAGTCTGACCTTAATGAAGAGGGGAGGGAAGAATGTCAGAAGGAAGCATCTCAGAGTACTATGCAGCGTAGGGAAGTTTTAGCAAGGCTGTTGGGGAGTCTTCAAGCCACAGCCCCACTACCTGAGGTCTTCTGTATCTTTTAGGAACAGGACTGCTATGCTCAGCCATCGGCTAGGAGCAGTCTATGGGAAGCCTGGTGTCAGCACAAGTGTGGTGATGGGTTTCAGAGTGTAGAAGGCGGGATCTATGGTGAATTAAGCTCCCCATAGTTGCAGGTCTTTGAAGCACATCTTTCTGGTTGTCAAATGTTCCCTACCATTTTAAGACGATGGGATGAGAAAAGAAAGATAGAAATGGGCTGTAGTTAGAGAGATATTTAGATTCAAGGCAAGGTTTCTGTTGTTTTTTTGAATGGGAAAGACTTCGGTATGCTTGTAAGCCTAGAGGAGGGAATCTGCAAATTGCGAGAAGTTAAAGAAGAGGAAGGGAAGAAGGGAAAGGGCAAAAGATGGGTGGGGACTTTGTGTGTGTATATGTGTGTGTGTTTTTTTGGGGGAGCAGGGGAGAATGAGAATGAATTGTGAAGGAAGAAAACTCCAGAGAAAGAGGAAGAAATTGGACACAAGTTGTAGCTTTGAGGAGTGGCATCTTATTCCCTGGGACAGTGTCTGAATATGATTAAGGTTGGACATTGTTGGAAGTTGAAGGGAATTGTGTTTGATTATTTCAATTTCATTCCAAATAGGAAGCAAAGTATCAGGGGCAATGGTGGAAGGTTTAGTCTTGAACAGGAGGAACAACATCCTCTGAGGTTAAAGCAAAAAGGTAAGATTGGGCTTAGAGAAAGACTTGCAGATGTGGGATGAAAATATGGGAGAGAAAGGCTGATGACCTCAATTTCTTGATGAAGTAGGAGGCAAAGTTATCCATGGAAGGTTTTATTTATTTGTAGCTCTTCTCATGTGACAAAATTCTATACACAAAACTATAAAAGAAATAATATTTGGTATATTAAAATTAATATGTCAAATATCTTTTATATTAAGATTATTACCTATTACATTAATCTTTTGTAGCAATGTGTGTGTCTGTTTCTTGGTGTATAACCCAAAACTCAAATATTCTCTTGATTTAATCTGGAATTTTAAAAAGTGACATTGTATTGAATTTATGTTATTCTCAATCAGAAAAAATTACCGGAAATACACTGTCAGTGTATTATGTATATTTACTACCAAATTTAACAAAACGAAACCACTTTTGAGCTATGTAATTTAGTATTAAAATAATTTTATCATATGAGCATATACTGGCTTACTCCATCAAAAAGTAGACATCAAAGTATTTCATAATTGGGAGGGGACTTTGACATCATTGGTTTCTAATGTGGGGAGTCTCAGACCTCCAGAAATCTATAAATTGAGTAGTAAAGGTTTATGATCTATTTTCAAATCTCAACACACCAAATGGAAATCCCACTTCACCTATATGAAGGCTGAGGTACAATTATTTCTTTTAAAGTTTATGTATTTATTATTTTGAGATAGAGAGTGTGAGTGGGGGAGGGGCAGAGACAGAGGGAGAAACAGAATCCCAAGTAGGCTTTGCGCTGTCAGCGCAAGCCTGATGCAGGGCTCGATCCCATGCATGACCTGAGCCAAAATCAAGAGTCAGATGCTTAACCAACTGAGCTACCACCCAGGTGCCCCTGAGGCTACAGTTATTTGAAATGATGTCAATTCAGTAGGGCCACTCTTCAGAAGCTCCAATGGGCCTTTGCAATATTAATCATTAATCATTATTCATGATTAATTTAATGATTAATTCATTAATCATTAATTAATCATTAATCATTATTTAATCAATGAGTTTTAAAAATAAACAAAAGCTTCTGAAATATGAGGTTGGGGCTGGGGAATGGATTATAAAAGTTTGAGGTAACTGGTGTTGAAAAAGTTTGGAAAAACTGATTTAATCTAATTCTATAATTTCCAGATGAGCAAACGGGGCAGGGGGAGATAAATAAATTACCCAATCTCACATCACCATTCATTACTAGTAAAGCCAGCATTATGATTTGCATATTTTGGAAGTTGTGAAAAAATTACTTAACATGGGATTTTCCTGTGTGTTAGGGTTTTGCATTTTGTATCATGGTGTTTAGTGTTCTTAGCATTTGGAACCCAAATGCCCCATGTTTTGTTTTGGAGATGCTTTGGGAATGAATATGTGAGTAGGGAACACCCTACTCCAAACAGTAGGCCAAATTTTCTGTAAAGTGGTTAAAAAAAAAAAAACAGTTCCACAGAGGTAATTGAAAAACAAAAACCTTCAAACGAGGCTTTGTAGTAAAGAGGTACCATAAAAGTCTAATTAATTTCAAAGTCCGTTCTTCCATTCTTCATAATTTTAGGGTAGCCCTCATTTATATCTACTCTAGTTAAAACAGTACTTTAAACAGAGCACATAATTAAACTGTTAGTGGATGAATCTGCAAAAAGAAAACTTATTTTTGACTCTTCTACAGTTTTAATCTTAAATGTGCATACTAAATGCATACATTCTTATCAAATAATTAACATATATTCACAATTAACAATCAGGGGCAATCTTTATACAAAAATTCTGCTACAGCTATAATTTTTGAAAACATTTATCCCTCCAGCAAGTTCTACCTTTTTCAAGATAGATACTTTGAATGAAGAATATAAGATACAATCAAAATTAGCGGTTCAAACAATGGTTTTCCTTCTTGTGGAATGTCTTAAAATTTCCTTCCTTATATTTCTTTATTCTTTGTCCTCATGTTTCTTTAGACAACACAGTCATTTCTTCTTCTTCTTTTTTTTTTTTTTTTTAGGAAGGGGAGGTCTACTGATGGTCTCAGAGAAGCGCCTTCATGATTGTTGCTGAGGCAGAAATGGAATATTTAATAATTCTACATCTCATTGACGCAGTCTTCCAAGATGTTAAGATCATTTTCTAAGTCCAAAGTTTCAAAATTTCGTAAAGATAATCAGAATTTTAAAACAAATGGTAATAAGTCGTTTCGGAGTTCATTTTCTCCGAATAGGTCAGCTAAAGCTCAGATTTCATACTGGCGTCAAATGAACACGGCAGAATGAACATAGCTGAGACCTAGTCATTGTCATAGATGCAACCTGAAAAAAAAAAACAACAACAACGAATTTCAATGTAGTTATATAGAACACATATCTTCTAAGTGTTCCAAGGTTAGAAATGTGGGTGATTCACACTCCTCTGATTTAGGATTTAAAAAATGTAGAACTGGCTCACTTTATGAAAAAGTAGTTAAATGGAAGACCCTATATGTTCATTGCTCGGTATGCAATCCTAACAGAGTTTCTGGATAGATTTACTCTTTATCAAAATTAGACTCAGGAGTATTTTATCTGGCATTTAAATGTACTCTTTGGTAGTTATTCTAATTGAGATTAAAGATGTTAAAATCCAGCAAGAATCATGTTTAAAAGGAAACTAAAAGACCACATGATTAACTCCATGTATCATTTCAGTTGAGATTAATTTTTTAGATCTTAATTTATAAATATGTGATGCTAAGAGAATATTAATGAGCATTATAGGTTATAAAATAAGTACCTACTAATTGGTCAAGTATGCGTATTTTTGTGTATGAAAGTAATTCATAGTAAGATTAATGGTATAATGAATACTCACCAATTATTTTCATACTTCTGTTTTCAAAGAAAATACATAAGATTCTTGCTTGATTTTCAGTCATGTGCAAAGATAATTTTTTAAAATTATACCACGGCATTTACCTTTCCTAACGTTTTCAAGTGATTCAAATTCTGA
Organism: Panthera uncia; assembly: GCF_023721935.1. Classification (NCBI taxonomy): domain Eukaryota; kingdom Metazoa; phylum Chordata; class Mammalia; order Carnivora; family Felidae; genus Panthera; species Panthera uncia. Next base: position 121,723,706 of record NW_026057577.1, on the reverse strand, counting down.
TCAGATTAGAAAGCTCTAATTTATCCAGCAAGCTATTTTTAGTATTTGTAAGAATGAATTCACTGTTACTGTTCTCTGCGGTGGGTGCCATGTGAAACTTACCATCAGCAATATCATCATAGATCTCTCCATCACTGTAAATGCAGAAAATAATTTTTATGTTAAAGAAGGTATCGTCTTAACATTAAGGCAATATTTAGATTAAAAAGTTAATCATATGATTTTATATGACACAATAAAGCATTTAAGGCTGAGAAGTTACATGTTATGCTTTTATAAGTGGGAAAAAACTTCATATTCATTTACATTGTCTTTCGTTGGCTTAGCCTAATCTTCTGTTCTATTCTAAAAATAACCAAAAAACCCACAACTTATTCCATATCATAGACACACAAAATAATGGAAACGTGCCTCAAGAACATACACCATGCTTTATCATCTTTGGATCCAACCATGTGCCTAGCACACAGCTATATCTGGTAAGAAAAGCTTATTAAGTTTGTTGAACTGAACAAGCTGAAAAATCATGGCATGATACTCCACTGGGGGCCCTAATGGATTTCTTTAAAAAATGTATTTATTTAAGTAATCCCTACACCCCACATGGTGCTTGAACTCACAACCTCGAGATCAAGTCATGTGCTTCTCTGACTGAGCCAACCAGGTGCCCCGTGGATTCTTTATATTTGTTAATATCAGATTTATACTTTTACTTGAAATGTAAAAGTTCAAGTACTTCAAATGTTGAATGAAATAGAATACATTTGGCATAGGAAGTAGGTGCACCATTTTTGCATGTTTCTAATTATAATTTGTAAATATTAATTATAAGATATGTAAATATTAGTGACAAAATGAGTAGCCAAGATGTGATTATTATTATTATTATTTTTTTTAATTTTTTTTTTCAACGTTTTTTATTTATTTTTGGGACAGAGAGAGACAGAGCATGAACTGGGGAGGGGCAGAGAGAGAGGGAGACACAGAATCGGAAACAGGCTCCAGGCTCCGAGCCATCAGCCCAGAGCCTGACGCGGGGCTCGAACTCACGGACCGCGAGATCGTGACCTGGCTGAAGTCGGACGCTTAACCGACTGCGCCACCCAGGCGCCCCAAGATGTGATTATTATGATGATTCTTATGTCATATAATTCTAAAAATATTTATAGTTATAGGTTACATGCATAATAATAGTTCTAGCGACTTTTACATATTTTGGTTTTACTTGGTCCTGAATCTTTGTGAAATATTCTATTTTACATACCTACTGAATCCCTCCTATATACCAGGAGATATAAATATGAGTGAGATACGGGTGCCTGGGTGGCTCAGTTGGTTAAGTGTCCGACTCTTGATTTCAGTTCAGGCCATGATCTCACAGTTCGTGAGTTCAAGCCCCACATTGGGCTCTCTGCTGTCAGCACAGAGCCTGCTTCAGATCCTCTGTCCCCCTCTCTGCCCCTCCCCTCCTTGCTTGCTCCCTCTCTCTCAAAAATAAAAATAAGCTTAAAAAATAAAAATAAAAATAAAATAAATATGAGATACAAGCTTTGATTTCAAGAAGCTTACAGTCTAATGGAGGAAATAATGATATATAAGTAATTAAAATAGAAAGTGTTATAAATGCTAATATAGCCTTGAAGTGTAGGCTACAGTTTCAAAGTTCAGAAACACAAGGTGACTGTCAGACCAGACCCGTTTTGGGTTCCTGTACTGCCTCTGTGCTTTTATCATGGAAGCAGCAGCAGGCCCTCCAAGTTGGGGCTACTATGGCAGATGCTATGAGTTGCCTATGTCTTCTGTTTGGATCCTCTGAGACTGAGGGAGAGTTTGGCTCTTGGAAATCTGATATAAATGCAAAGAGGACAGATTTTCCTATCATTCATTCAATAAACATTAAGTATCAATTCACTTCAATAGATGGTGAACCAATAATTACTTAGAGTATACTTTCTAAATTCTCTCTTAATCATCCTGTAATAATCACTGATGAAGATGTGGTCCTGTGGTTTGCCACATATTCTTTCTTGAAATCTGTATCTTTCATAAAATAGAAAAGTCCCTTGCCTACCATCGTGATTAAGGTTCTGAGAAAAATAAATATATTCTGATTATCTTTCTTTTGACTCTTTACTAGTTTTCTGACAAAGCATTTGGCATTGATTTGTCTCTTTCTGATTAGTGTCGGTTGTTTATGGATATACTTTGTGAACCTTCCTTGACTTTATTATAATGCAGAATTCTGTAAATCTTTATGTTGGCATATGACCTGATAATGGAGGTCATTTCTTGCACTGATATGCTTGGAACAGTATCTTATAACGTTTGAGGGGGGACTCTAACAGCACACTGGTAACAGGCTGTGACAACATCTTATTCATAAGAATAGAAGAAACATTGACGACTATCTTTTTTTGGGCATGCTTCCAAAAAGACAACTTAATACTCTACTATGCCTAGTGTGAGTAAAGAAAAGCCCTCAACTGGGGGCCAAATTACTAACAGGTGACATTAGCACCTATTGTGTAGATACTAATTGGTCCCTGATTAATTCAATTCAACCAACTGCATTAATCAATAAGTGAAAGGCAAAATACTTATGAAAGTGTTAGTGGTTTTGACCTGTCTCCAATGTTTGCCATGTCTGTCTCCAATGAATGTGAACTGTATACTCATGAATGAGAAGGGTTCTTGTCTATTTAGAAGAGTAACACTTTATGAAAACCTTAACTTTATTAGGTATTACGATATGGACATTAGTATAGCATATTGTTTTAAAATTTATTTATGATAGTTTAGTAGGTTGTATTATTTAAATGATATTAGGAATCTTTCTTAAAGAAGAGCACAGGATTCTTTTTATAAGTATAGTAGGAGAAGGAAATGAGCTTACTTATCCACCAAGTAACTCCGAAGAACATAACCATCTATGAAAAAGAAGAAAAGTAAATGTTATTAATAGTACAGCCTTGAAAAGTCTTTACTGTTTCTTTTAAGAAAGTGAAAAAGAATGGAATAACTAATATGATGTAATGTGATCTGATATACTGAATAATTAGATCTATCTCCAAATATGATCTATTTTTCTTACTTGTGTCCACTTTTCTCTCCTTCCTTTCTTCTCCTTTTCTAACTTTTCTCTCTCTCTCCTACACCTCTCTTTTCCTCCGCTTACACTCTTTCCCCTTAAAGAGAAACAAACTATCTTAAGTTACTGCAAGTTGGCACACAAGCCTCTTCCACATTTCCACACTTTACCCTATTTCTTCGAGGTGTTATCCATGCGCTCCAGTCTTGTGAAGAATATGCAGTTTCTCCAAATACAAAAGTAGTTCATAAATAGGTATTCCAAATACCACCAATCAGAACCTTAACTTATAAAATGTGATTGGGTTGAACGGAGTCAAAACCGTGTTCAACTCCCTTCTCAGCTCAGCAATCTGGTGAATTACTTGGGGGAGGATGGAATGGTTTGTATGCCCAGTGTGGAAGATCTTCCACTGCTGCTTTTGCCACTTGACCATGCCTTTTCATCTTTCGTGAATCAGATCATTAGTTTTTAAATTAAACTAATTTTTTATAGAGAGTCAGTGAGCGAGCCAGAGTGGTAGAAAGAGAGAGAATCTTAAAAAGTCTCTACACCCTTTGCAGAGCCTGACACAGGGCTTGATCCCATGATCTGAGATCAGGACCTGAGCCGAAATCAAGAGACAGAAACTCAACTGACTGAGCCACTCAGGCACACCTCCCTTTCTTAAATTTAATTTTGTTTTTGAAACAAATCATTATGAGAAGAACACAAACCAGGCAGTCTAGTGATTCCCTGTTAAATAGAAAATAGACCCATTTTATGCAAGAAAGCAAAGATTTTTTTTGAGTACCTTATCTGCGCCTCTATTGTGCAAAATAATCCTAAGAAAAAATATAAACGATTTTTCCTGAAAAAAAAAAAATGTCTGTTGACATTTAATTAGTATTACTAACATTTGGAATTCGTAGTTTTGGATTGGCACCTAAACACTACTGTATGCTTGAGATTGGTACCATTTACTGCCTTGTCAATATAGCCTCTAAATTCTTTCACTGAATCAATCTATTGGGCTTGGTCCACTTTAGATATAAGTTTTATTAGAGTAAATGTGTAAAAAATTATAAACCAGGAAACTCATAGACAAAGATTAATACAAATAATAATAAACTTACTTAGACACACTGATGTCATATTGCCATTGACTTAACATGCAAAAACATTTTTTAAAAAAGCTGGGATCATACAAGTGAAACTCTAGATTAAAAGTTAAGAAAATGAATTTTTCCTTGAAATATTCCAGGGTAAAAAGAACTCCATCGAAATATTTTACCAAGAAATTCACCACTTTTTTAAGAAATATTTTTTTAATGCTTATTTATTTTTATGAGAGAGAGAGAGAGAGAGAGAGAGAAAGAGGGAGGGCACGTGCACATGAGCAGGGGAGGGGCAGAGAGAGAGGAGGGTAGAGAATCCAAAGCAAGCTCTGAGCTGTCAGCACAGAGCCCGACATGGGGCTTGAACCCACGAACCACGAGATCATCGCCTGAGCTGAAGTTGGATGCTCAATCTACTGAGCCACCTGGGCGCCCCAAGAAATTCACCACTTTTTAATGAAAACTTTATTAAAATCCTATTTGGAAAAGGAAAAATCAAGGTTCTCTTTGAATTCCTGTAGTACGGAAATAATATAGCATACGTCAAAATGATAAAAGAGCAATAATGTAATATTTTCCTCAGAGTACGAAAAGTCAGACCTTGTTATACCTTCCTTTTTTATTTCAGTTAAAGCAAAAGTAGGAAAAATTATTAATGTAAGAACATCTAAAATTAACATCCTTGGTTTCTTTTATATCACAGTTCTTTTATCGATTTCATGTTAACAGACATCTAAAAAAAATTAAGGTATATATCATAATTTAACACCATTTTTAAAGGGGAATAAGCTTGTCTCTCACAAATTCAATCTATATGTGTCTCTCAAAAGAGAAAATCTGTGCAGATAACAAGTTTTTAGAAGAAATTGTGGATTTTGTGTCAAGGTCCCAATAGCTGAAATCTGTCTGTACCTGTACTGATGTTTGGGGCTAAAATAAAATGTGAAGAGTGCTCTATAGACAGTAATGGTCACAAACTCCCCACTAGTTAAAATTGGTGGTTCTGCTTATGTTTGAATTTTTTTCCTTAGAATAGAGCGGGAAATAGGGGCGCCTGGGTGGCTTGGCTGATTAAACATCCAACTCTTGGTTTTGGCTCAGGTGATGATCTCATAGTTTCATGACTCTGAGCCACCCCCCATCGGGCTCCGTGCTGACAGCACAAAGCCTGTTTGGGGTTCTCCCTCTCCCTCTCTCTCTGCCCCTCCCCTGCTCACACTCTCTGTCTCTCCCCAAAATAAGTAAATAAACACTAAATTTTTTTAAAAAATTGGGAAATAAAAGAATACAATAATAAGTGTTCTCATGATATATTCATGTTTAAATTAATAATTTAAAAAAATGACATGTATGAGCTGAAGCTTTTACAGTGGAGGTAATCTCATTGTGAGCTGTTCAGGCTTTGCAAAGTCTCTGAACTAAAATTAGAAGATACAAAATTAGGAAAATGTTTAAGAGATTATAAACGGCTGCCAGAGGTTGGACTTACTCCAGCATTGAATATATTTCTGGTTTTTTTTTTTTTTTTTTTTTTTTTTTTTTTTTTAGTCTTTATAATATTAAAGGAAATAAAGAACAAAACAAAGAGAATATAATCACCATTTTTGGATCTTAAAGTTTTCTATTTTCCTGTGCTTTTAGATAATCTACTTTCAAAAACTCATTTATGCTAAAATTTGTAAGTAAGCAATAAACAGTCCTTCACATGACCAAAGTTAGTAACTAATGATATACGGCTTAATAGCCTGTCTTCACAAAATTAATTATAAAATACATATTCTTCTAGATTCTAAAGCCCCTATTACATTTCCTCCTATATCTTGCCTGTGTGAGAGCTCTAAGGAATGGCTTTCTCTTTTGTTGAATGCTCTGTTGTTGCTGTTGCTTGTGTGTGTGAGATAAATAAATATGACTGATTGTGAACATTATCTCAGAAACATGTATCAAGGAGATGCAGTGTGGGATGTACTGTATTCCTCTATTTTAGCTTTCTGAAGTGATGTGATAATTTGGGGCTCATTAGCTGTAAAATTACTATTGTATAGCATCGTTACAGGGTTAATGACTTTTAATAGAGCATAGGTTTTGATGTCTAGTACCTTTAAAAAATCTCTAAAACTTCATTCTCTTAAAAGCATGATTCATGGGGCGCCTGGGTGGCGCAGTCGGTTAAGCGTCCGACTTCAGCCAGGTCACGATCTCGCGGTCCGTGAGTTCGAGCCCCGCGTCAGGCTCTGGGCTGATGGCTCAGAGCCTGGAGCCTGTTTCCGATTCTGTGTCTCCCTCTCTCTCTGACCCTCCCCCGTTCATGCTCTGTCTCTCTCTGTCCCAAAAATAAAAAAAATAAAAAAAATAAAAAAAGGCATGATTCATGACAGTGTAAAAACAAGTGACTTACCATGAATTTTTATATTTTATATAATCTCCCCATTATAGTCCCTAGAAATAATTTTTTTTTTGCAGTAGAAAAATGATCTCCTTGCTTAAATGTTCCATGTACATCCATTATAAGGAAAATTAATGAAAAATATGAAGGAAATGAACAAAAAAGTCATCACGGCTCCATACCACGTAGAATGGTCGCCATGTTTACTGTGGGTGCTGGCGTACCACGGATTCTCACACAAAATATGAATTTATTATTTGGAAACTTCACATTCATAAAGCAGAACAGTGGCTTGAAACAAATGTTCTGAATTATGCGGTGGGTTAGAGCTAACTGAGAAAGTAATACCCCTGCCTTACATGTGCCAGTTCTCAGGATTGACTCACCTTCCAGAAGGTTGTTGTGAATAAAATTATGAAGGAAATACAAAATCATCTTTGGAAAAGTAGAAAATATCTTCATTCTAATGTTTCCAAATTTTTTACTTAGTAATAAGCAACAAAAAAAGTAATATTTTTTAAATTATTTCATTTGTTCTAACAAGTCCAGATATAAAGTTAAATTTACTCAACTTGACTTCACACGGTTTAAAAACAATAAAGTCATGTTGCATAGATTTACCTCAGCAAATGGAATAATATCTGACTTCAAGGAAACATGGTCATAATATAACAGACAGAAAAAAATAAAACACTGTGTATAAGACTAGATATAAATTATTAGCCTTGTGTTATAGAAACATTCTCTCTCCCTCTCTTCTTTCTCTCTGTCTCTATTTATTTCTAGGGCTTCAAATCAGTAGACTTTTAAAATTTCTGAATTAAAAAAATTTTCTTCAGTGAGCATGTTTTATATTAAACTGAAAACAAAATAACTTAAGGAAAGAAATGATCAAGTGGATTTGAGAAAATCCAAACTCTCTTTGAAATTCCCCTTTCTTAGATGCCCAAAGGAAATGGAGAACATTTTAACCACAAATAATTCAGTTCATGTCTCCTTCCACACTTTTTATAGAAAAATTTTTCTCTGGTGACAGGAGGTGGAAAAACCCACAGCTTATGAGACATTGAGTTGTGGAATATGTGCAAATATTAGTGAGAAATTCTAAACATTGGGGAATGTGCCAGAAATACATATTTAAGATCTCAACACCTCTGCGATATGTGTTTCCATAAGTCAGTGGGTGAACTGATCAAATGTGATAATGCTTGTGAAAGTGGCTTGTACTCCACTCCACAATGGGAAGAGATTATTGTTCATGCTTTCACCTCTAATTTCTACCATTACAAAATAAGTTGAAGTAAACTATGCTTTCTTTTCTCTGATGGATTGAAGAATGGAAAGTAAGGAAAATGTTAGGGTTACCATGGTGTTGGATTGCAAATGCCTTTATGGCGGTCAGATGTAGAAACAAGGAACTGAAAGATTTAAAATCTCCTAAATGATACATAACAAGCAAACCACATCACTAAAGCTAAGATGGAGAACTTCTGTCTTCTAACAAGTGAAACTATTCCATAGACTTCTTCCTGTGTGTGTCTATATGTCAGACTTTCATCTGGTTTTCCAACTGCAATCTCCAAATTGTTATATTCAGTTTAGTAAGCCAGCCCTGAGCAAGGTGCCAGGCACCAGATGTACTGGCAATACAATGTTGAGAACATTTCAGTGAAGCTACTCTCAAGCTCAGAGGCTAATAAGAATAATAGATTGGTAAAACGGTAAGGACAATTACAGGGACAAAAGCCATAGCATGGTGGGACAGAGGAGAGATGAACTGTGATTGGTGACTGGGGAGCAGGGAGTGGATGTGCTCCCAATTTTAGATGACAGATGGATTGTTGTTAATAGACAAGTAGGGAGGCACCCGGGTGGCTCAGTCGGTTATGCATATGTCTCTTGATTTCAGCTCAGATTGCGATCTCACGCTATGGGAGATCGAGCCCCGTGTCCGGCTGCGCGCTGAGTGTGGGGCCTGCTTGGGATTCTCTCTCCCTCTCACTCTGCCCCTCTCCCATTTGCATGATCTCTCTCTCTTTCAAAATAAATAGTTTTGTTTATAGTTATTAATAGTTCAAAATAGTTATTAATAGTTATTAATAGTTCAAAATAAATAGTTTCTCTTTCAAAATAAAAAAAATAGACAGTTATGGGCATTCGAAGTAGAATGAAATAGCACGGAAAGATAAAATAGCATGGCATATTCAGGGAATGACAAGGAAGTGATATATATTTTTGGAGTGTCAGTTGCAGATGGAGAATAGTTGATGAGCCTGAAGACAGATCTAAAGAGTTTTATGTATTAGCCTAAAGACTTTGTGTTTTTAAAAAAATATTTGAACAACAGTGTGGCAGGTGGATTGGATGAGAGTAACAGTAAGGTAGACATATCATTTGAAAGGCTATTGCAATAATCTAGATGAAGAAGGGTTAAATCTACACAATTATCCCAAATCCTATAGACGTACATGAAGAATGGATCAGAAATTAGGGAAACTAAGAACATCAAGGATCCAGTTCAAGGAAGGAATAAGCAGGAGGTTTAGAGAAATTAAGAAAAGCAGGAAATTTGGCAAAATAAAAGTGAAATTAAGCAGATATGATAATTAAAATTTGGAATAATGCTTAACATGAAAGGTAACAATAGATGCTCCAGGTGGCCTTGCCCATAGACCTTCACCCTCACCACACCAGTGACTTTGGTTCACTCAACTTTCAACTGACAGCACTTGCATTTTTTTTTTTTTTTAAACAGATTTCTTTTCTTTGGCTTCAAAGCTCTTCGTCAGCTTGCCCAGTATCCTGAGTGGCTCACCACCTGCCCAGGAGTTAGGCTTCAACTTCACATGGACAGGAGTTGATGTATAAGCATCGCGATTTATTTCCCACTGGGTGGGATAACACTGCCACTCTGAGTTCCTAACTGGAATAAGCTCCAATTATTCAAGTGGCAACCTTTTCCATAACAAGGCTTTGTTGACTGCCTTTCTCTTCCTGTCCACTTTTCTACTTGCGCATGATTTTTTCCCAGAATCACCTCCTAAATGGGGAAGCCAAGCTAAGACAAAGCCCAGCCAAAGAAAGTATCTAAATAAAAAGCAACAGGTACACAAGTGCTACTGGTTTAATCATCAGGTTTCCATTCTGTTTGGGATGGACCCCAAATCACCTAAGACTTGAAGTAGTTATCAGTGAGCTTAGGAATTGTAAAGTGCACTTGGTATTGCACCAGAAACAAATGATAAAAGTTACATGGAACCCTTGATTGTTGTCTATCGGCACTTCATGTAATCTTTCCACTTCTCGTTTTTAACTGATGATAAATTCTAAGAGGGTAGTAGCCCTCCCGTATTCATAGCAGTATTCAGAATTAATGTATCCAAATAGGAAGGGATAGCAGATTACAAAATCATCCCTGAGTAGTTACTATTTTCTTCATTCTTTTTTTTTGAATGTTTATTTATTTTTGAGACAGAGACAGACAGAGTGAGAGCAGGGGAGGGGCAGAGAGAGAGGGAGACACAGAATCGGAAGCAGGCTCCGCGTTATCAGCACAGAGCCCGACGTGGGGCTTGAACTCACAAATCACAAGATCATGACCTGAGCCCAAGTCTGACGCTTAACTGACTGAGCCACCCAGGCGTCCCTATTTTCTTCATTCTTAAGGTCCACTGGCTTCTAGGAAGTTAAGGGTCTCTTTCAAATTTCTGTTTCTGGTGCCATATCTTCTTGCTCATCTACATCTATACAAGTTGTTGATGAGGTCATTTACACCTTTGTTACTCAAGAGTTTGTTCCGTGAACCTCAGCATCAATTACCTGGCAACTTGGTAAAATGCGGAATGTTACACCTCATCTCAGACCTACTGAATTAGAATCTGCGTTTTTGACAAGATTCTCATGTGAGGTGTATGTACGTTCAAACTGAAGACCATTGCTTTAGATGGGATTAGTTGCTAAAGACAAGAATCTCAGGACAGCGTGGCAAGGTTGGTCTGAGGCTTGTGCCCTGGGGAAAGGGCCACATGACAAGTACTAGGATAATTTTCTCTTATGAAAAAGCAGAGAAAAGAAAACAGGTTCACTTAGGCTCATCACCTCAATCAGCCGCTATTGGCTGTTTAGATAATTTCCTTTATTTACATAATTTTTTGATATGGGTATAAGTCCTATCCCACATGAAGCAGGCTTCTTCCTTCTCTTTCTATTGTGTCATGAGAATTTCCGCACATTAATATCATAGTCATCATGTAAATATTCAGGCTGATATATTAATCATAACTTACTTCATACTTTTTAAAATTTTTAAACATTTATTTATTTATTTATTTTAATATGAAATTTATTGTCAAATTGGTTTCCATACAACACCCCGTGCTCATCCCAACAGGTGCCCTCCAAAATTTTTAAACTTTTAAATATTTTTTCTGACCCTTTAATGCATAGAGTTTTTCTGCATTTAAAGCTATTCCTTGCGTTGCATCCTCACAAATGCTAGTGTGGATGTGGGTTTTCTTTGTCTCCTGGAGCACTGTCTACACATTATCTCCAGTGACCTTTGAGTGTTAATACTACACTACTCATGCCTTTTATCCTTTGTATCCACATTCCATTTTCTCCTTTTGAAAGCCAACCACACCTCCTCCATGATAACTTTAGATCCATTTCCCCAACCTTGAGTCACTGGTTTTATTCTTAAAACTCCCATTTCAGTTCCTGTCCCTGAGTCACCTTCCTGTCATTAAAATTCGACTCAGAGTTCATGTTTCCACACAGACTGGCCAAGCTGATATGGGGCAGCCACGCTGACCATTCAATTTTAAATACAGGGCACATAATTTTGAATTACTCTTCCCCGGACTTTAAGTGAAATAAGCTTCTTTTTAAAGTTTGACAAAAACATTTCCATCTGTCAGTTTTAATAGCTGATAAAGTCAAAGAAGACAGGGACTCTCTTGTGTTCATTTGGAAGAGTATGTTGTATTAAGTGTGTCCAAATAGGAAATGAAAACAAGTAAATTTGCAAGGTAGGAAAACTGGAAATTCTGCATGTGACATGTGCTGTATAATTTCAAAACCAGATGACAGCAAGAGCCACTCACTGCTTAGCACAGTGGTTCTTGCTTCAGTATACTTAAGAATAAGCTAGGGATCTTATGATCACAGGTTCCATCTGCCACCCCCCAGAGCTCATGACTTAGCAGGTCAAGAGTGGGGCCAGGCAACTGTGATTTTAATACACAAAGGGTTTTCTGATGCTGGTGGTCTGTGGGACTGCATTTTGGGAAGTACTAATTTGGCATTACTTTGGCACCACAGTGCCGAATATAGCAGGTGAGAAACGATAAAGGATGAAAATAAGATACGCTGATTTCAGCACCGCAAATCTCTAGTTTCTTAATGTTTTCCACAATTCATAAAGCATAGAAAAAACAAAGTTAATAAAACAGGGGTGATCAGGAAAACGTCTGATTATTAAATCCTAGAATGCCATATTGACAAAGAGTAAGCAGTGACTTACATTTCCCTTCTTCATTCCTGCAGAGAACTTTCGTATCATCAGTGCTTTGTATAACTTCGAGAGATTCACCGGGCTTCACCTGTAGATCTCTGGTCCCCCACCTTTTAGAAGTTAAGGAGGGTGCAACTTTGGTTGAATATAAAACTCTAATTTCACCATCATACTGGAAAAATACAAACATTTATATTATTGATTGATGTGTATTATTAAAGTAATCCATTTACTGACAAATTTATTAAGAAAGTCTTTGCTAGGGCGCCTGGGTGGCTCAGTTGTTTAAGCATCTGACTTTGTCTCAGGTCATGATCTCACGCATGGTTCGTGAGTTTGATCGTGCATCGGGTGAGCTGGAGCCCGGCCTCGGGTAAGCCCTGCTTGTCTCTCTCTCTCTCCCTCTCAAAAAAAAAAAAAAAAAAAAAAAAAGTCTTTGCCAAACAAGCAAATAATAACGTAAAAGCATTACAGAAAAATTTTCAAGAGAAAAGCTACTCATAATCTCACGAAACTAATATAATCATAATTTTTAAAATTAAAAAAATTTTAAGTGTACACGTGTGTTGATTTGATACACTCATATATTGCAAAATGATTAGCAGTGTAGCTTTACCTAACACCTCTATCGTTTCACATGATTACCACTTTTTGTGGTGAGAACACTTAAGATTTACTCTCTTTACAACTTCCAAGTATATAAGACAGTATTGCTAACTATAATCACCAGGCTATACCTGAGACCCCTAAAGTTCGTTCATCTCATAACTGAAAGTATGTACCCCTTTGACCAATATCTCCTCCATCCGCCCACCCCAGCCTCTGGTAATTATCACTGTACCTTGTTTTTGTGAGTTTGGCCTTTGAAGAGTCCACATATAAGTGATATTATAGAGTATTGTCTTTCTCTGTCTGACTTATCTCACTTAGCATAAGGCCCTTAGGGTTGTCACAGTGGCAGGATTTCCTTCTTTTTCATAATTAATATTCCATTACATATACATCATATCTTTGTTTTATCCATTCTAGTTTTAGATTATCCTCTTACTAAAGTTCAAAGAACAACTAAATGTAAATGATTATTGCAGCATATATAGTGCATGTATGAGACTTCACTTAATTTGTTATAAAATAAATTAAAATCTAAAGTAAATTTTGTAGTAAATAAAGGAGTTAGGATGGATAACTCACATTGATAATTACACTTAAAAATTTTTTTTTAGTTTATTTATTTTGAGAGAGAGAGAGAGAATGTTCGCATGAATGCGGGAGCAGCAGAGAGAGAGGGAGAGAGACAATCCCAAGCAGGCTCCATGCTCTTAGCTAAGAGCATGGAGCCTGACGCAGGGCTTGAACCCATGAACCGTGAGATCATGACTTGAGCCAAAACCAAGAGTCAGACGCCCGACTGACTGGGCCACCCAGGTGCCCCTATAATTACACTTTATTAATAAGTGCATTGTGGTACTTAAAAGTCATTGTTTTTTTCATTAGCATTTTGTACTTTGTCTAATATTTAAATATGACATACTTTAAACTTTTTCCTGAAGTCTTTCTCTTCTTTTTCCTGCTTTTTTAGCTTCTTGGGGTCTTTTTCTTCTGTCTTAGCCTTGGCTCCTTGACTAAGATGGCAGAACACACATAAAACAACACTTAGTTTAGTTTGAAAAGAATAGTGTACAACAAAGACTTCATCCATCACTTAACAATTCTGTTAAATTTTGTTTTTAGTTAGTTCCCTTTCTTAGAAGTCTAGTACATTCATTGTAGTAAATGATAATATTTCATACACGGAAGAGATTCTTCACAAGAATATAGTTAAAGTGGAAGTAGTGATTACTTATGTTGAACCACTGAAATGACTGAGGTATAGTGTAAACATGCTTACACATCAGAGGTTCCATATAATTCAACCTGTCTATTGTCAAACTCCCTATATATTTTCAGCCCTTCCTAGGTAATTACGTGGCCTGGCCAATGTCATAGAAGAGGCTTTTTGAAAAATAATGTTTTTTAAAAAATTGATTTTTATGTCTTGAAAAGTTTATCTATTTAAAAATAAAAAAGTTTAAAATTCTAGTTGAATTTTCTTGAGCAGTTTTTCATATCTACTTAAAATGGAGCCAGGCTGGCATCTCATAGACACCAAATGGACTCCAGCTGATTGTCATTAGAAGGGTGAAGAAGCCAAAGATAGTGATTCTCCAGCCTGGACACATATAGGATCACCTGAAAGTTTTAAAAAAGTACCACTACTTATATCTAATTCTTAGAAATTCTAATTAAATTAAATACATTCTAATTAAGTAGAACTGAGTGAGGTCTAGATACTGACATACATACTTTATAGCTCCCCAGATAATAGTAATTTGCATCCAAGGTTGAGGGACATTTGCTAGGGCTGAATGTCTATGTTAGGGAAAGGTTGGGAATCTCCGAAGGAGGGAATTTTAAAATCAGAATTTTTGTGTATAATGAAAAATTCTAAACACTGATATTAATTATTATCTGGCTTACCTAAAATAAAGTTTTGTTTGCAACTGATTTATTGAAAATGTTTGATTCTTTAACTTTCGAGTCTTGGGATTTAGTTCATCTACTGTGAAATGGATTAGCACATTATCCTTCCTTGGGTTCTGTATCCTTCCTCAGTTTCTCCTGTCTTATGGTCCTCTGGGCAGTAGTGGAATTGCTGTCCCAAATCAGCACTTTGGAGCCATCAGGACATACACGAGTGTTCAAAATGCCCCGTGAGCTCTCTTTGAAAATACCTTACTGAAATTTAGATTTAGCTAAAAATAGAATATTCTGTTAGAGAACATAAAATAGTCTTAAAGTCTGAAAATAAGCAGCAGTAAGGAAAACGGTACCTTTTTATCACATCAAGTTTAACCAGCTAGGGTTTATTCTACTTGAAGAAAAGGTCCAGTGCATAACCAGGTACCTAGAGAGCTGTTTAATGGAATGTGGTGGCATTTTTACAGGAATATAAAACAGAAAAATGCATTTAAAAATGTCAGGGATAGAAGTGACTTCCCAATGGTGAGGAATTTTCAAACCGAACATATCACTGAAGAAGATTAGATTTTCCTTCCAGAAAAAAGGAGAACAATTCTCTTTTCATCTTGCATGTTTGTTTTGCCTGTGGAACTTGATCTTCACATAGAAATGATAGCATATTCTCCCTTCAGTTTCTTTGATCTTGAAACTTTCATTCAGTAAAATTAGCTTAACGGTGTTGGTAAAAAATAAATGCAAAATGAATACATGCTTATGCACTCTTGCAGCATAGCTTAGAAGACGCTATGTATTGTCACCTGTTTATGTCACTTTCAGCCTTTAACTAATCAAGGCCAAGATCTTTTTATTCATCCTTTTCTCCTGAGAAAGCTACAGACGTGTTCTTGCTTTCATACACAGTATGTATCAGCTCATCGCTTGTGTTTAGTGGAATATAGAAAAATCTTACCATGTTATTTCCTATTTCAAAAGAAGTTTCTTTTTTTAATTTTTTTAACGTTTATTCATTTTTGAGAGACAGAAACAGAGTGCAAGTGGGGAGGGGCAGAGAGAGAGGGAAACACAGAATCCAAAGCAGGCTCCAGGCTCTGAGCTGTCCGCACAGAGCCCAATGCAGGGCTCAAACTCACGGACCGCAAGATCATGACCTGAGCTGAAGTCGGACGCTTTACCGACTGAGCCACCAAGGTGCCCCTCAAAAGAAGTTTCAAAAGAGACTCCTTTTGTACTAACTGATCTTAACAGATTTTCATACAGTTTTAGCCTAAAATGAAATTGAAACCTTAGGTGAGCTGAAGAATGTCACTATTCACCTTGAACAGTTTTTTTTTTTTTTTTAATTTGAATGGAACCTTTGAGAATCTGATGCTTTTGTGAAAAAGAGACATAACAAAGTCCTTTTAAAACACAAATCATTTTTTTTCATAAAAGGAAAAAAATCTTGTGGAGGACAGAAGAGATTTGAAGAAGTTAGGCGTGGGTTGAGACATAAACTAAGAAGTGCATTCAAGACAAAAAGCTTTTAGGAAAAGGGTAAAAATAAAGGGAGGAGATGAATTGGTGAGATCAGTCATGATCAGGCTCTCAAATATTTCCCCAGTGAATGAATATTTGAATGAATAAATGAGTGCAGACATCAGTGAGTCACAGGGCAGGGGATAATCAGGGGACCAGCAGCAGAACTACTGGGAGAGGGGGAGGGGAAGAGGGAAAAGCAAGGGAGGAGAAAGGAGAAGGGGGATCAGGGCTCTCCACCCACAAATGGAGCAGAACCCTTAGAGCTTGGGTCAGAGAGAGGACAGAGCAAACAGGAGCGAACACAGGAGATCCATAACCCACTGGGGTTTTATTCTAGTTGAATTTTCTGGAGCAGTCTGATTTCTGTCTCAAAATGAGGACATTTTAATTACCTCAGCTCTGCTGGTGGAGCAGGGAAATCAGACGCATCCACATCATCATAAACTTCATCTCCCATGTCTAACAAAAGACAAAATACCAAATGTTGAAACACTTTAGGTTTGAAGTTTTAAAATTACTATTATTATTATTATTTATTATTTTTTAATTAAGTAGGTGCTACATCCAACATGACCCCGAGATCAAGCGTCACATACTCTACTGACTGATCCAGCCAGGGACCCCAGTTTGAATTCTGATATGAACATTCAGTCATGTTTTTAATTTAAAGATTTTTCTTTCAAAGACAACAAAATAAGTTTCCCTGGGATCTCTGTACATTTCTCCTGGAGGTAGTGTCTATTCCTTCAAAGGGAGAGGTTCTTCTCTCCCTAGATGCTTCTGTTAAATGTCCCTCAAGAAAGCCAGTGACCATGGTTGTAACTAGCATCACCAGGATAAGTCCCCCCAAAACAGTGACTGAGATTATTTGAAGATCCACACTTGTGATGAATGGAAGATAAGTAGATTGCTGACAAACAAATCAATATTACAACCCATTGGCAGTAGGCAATAGAGATTGAAATCAAGATTCCTAGGGGATTTAGGATGCTAAGATAATATATATTATTTTATTTATATGTGTGTCTTTGTCTATGCCTGTCTATCTGTCCATCTGTCTATCTACCTATTTATCTATCCATCCATGTATCATTCTTTTTTATTCACTGATCTGCTTGCTCCTTATTAACTTTTAATTTATAGCAATATTAGGTGTGGTATCACCTTAAAATAGAAAGAATATTTCTGTTAATAAGACAGAGCTGGTACCAGCAGGTATTGAGAACCAGTATTGGTGGAAAAGTGGCAATGACCTTAACGAGTACCAATCCATAGATACTTTTCTTCCTTCTAGAGCTCTTGTTAATAAAGTCAGGAGGATTGCTTCCTCTTTGTACCTATTGAGTTGCTCCACAGCAAATTAAGCTGAAGAGATGAGTTGAAGAGAGTAAAATGTTTTAAGGAATTATTATCATAGAAAGTTTAAATGCTCTCTGCTAGTGGCAAGGATCTAAATTCCTTTAAGAATTCCTCCTCTATCTGTAATGTAGACAGTATATACATATATGGTATATACATATACTACACACACATGTGTCTGTGTGTGTATTCCTCCCCCCCCCCACTCAGGTAATTAATTTCACAGCTATGTGAAGAATCCATAATTAATATATAAAAATATGACATATCATTGGTTTCCAGAATGGGAAATATTACTGTTCCATGCACACGCACTTAAAACACACTTGAGAACAAAAGAAAATGAAAAAAAAAAAAAACATAGTTTTTACTTAACTGATCACATTTGTTTCATTTTATACTTATCCTTTGTGGAGCTAAGATTCTTGAATGTTTTTTTTTTAAAAAATTTTTTTAACGTTTATTTTTATTTATTTTTGAGACAGAGAGAGACAGAGCATGAACAGGGGAGGAGCAGAGAGAGAGGGAGACACAGAATCTGAAACAGGCTCCAGGCTCTGAGCTGTCAACACAGAGCCCGGACGTGGGGCTCGAATTCACGGACCGTGAGATCATGACCTGAGCTGAAGTTGGACACTTAACCGACCGAGCCACCCAGGTGCCCCACTTGAATGCTTTTTGAAAATTATACATTAAGATATAAGCTCATTATTAGCTATTGATCAACTTTTATTAGTGCCTTACATACTTTCATATTGACAACTGAACACGAGGTCAGATAACCAGTTTGGAAAAAGAGATTATCTGTGTGTTTAGTTTTCTCTTTCAATTTATTTATAAATTCAAATAAACTTTTTGAAAGCCCCTGAATATTCTTATGAGACATTTTATTTTGTTCAAAGTGAATTTAAGAAAAATCTTTTAAAGTTCTGTCTCAGATCTTTAAATTAAAAAAATAAGCTGACGGAAACTGTACAAAGAAGAAACTGTTTTATATTTAGCAGTGGAAGAATTTCCAAATACAATATAAATGATACATTTTAAAAAAATCAAAGAAATTTAGATTTAGAAGGGCCTTGGTGGCATATAATCTGGTATATTTTTAGAAATCATTGCGCAGAGGCCCAATATATCAAGCTCTACTGAATTGGGGTGGATAAGAGATGGGAAATATCGATGTCCATCCCTGCCCACTTGTTTATTTCTCCTTCGTGACCCCTATGACTGGGTGAACTGTTTAAAAACCATCAAGATGAAAAATTCTCCTCTTCCCACTCTTTCACTGTTGAAGAACTGTGGAACAGTTACTTGACAGCTTTACACAAGTTATTTTTTCCAGAGTCAGAACTTTAATCCAGACACCATGACTATATCCAGTGCCTTCCCACCACCCTATCTGCAAAAAAAAAAAAAAAGATATAAAATATATACTTAATTTTTGTTACTTACCCAATTGTTTAGGAGGAGCAGGAAAACTGGAAAGAAAATGAGAACACATTTATAATCAGACCAATCTAAACACAGAAATTGAGTCCTTTATCTAGGGATAGGCCTGAACAAGTAATAGCCCGGAGGCTTATAAAGGCCAATTAATCCATTGACTATCATTCCTTTCTCATCCTCCATTTTTCCACAGAGTTTCAGTTTCTGTCCATCAATTTGGAATTTCATGAGACTTTTTGTTTTTAAACTCCAATGGTGGACAAAAAAGTCAACAGTCAAGACATTCAGTGGTTTATTTTGCCCATGGCCATTGGACCAGTATTTTCAGATTTGTCCCATGAGGTTTGGGCATATTATCACATCAGACTAAAATAAATGGACTCAGTGTTTTGGAGTCATCGTGGCATAGCTCAGGCCAAAAGCTTTTACTTGACTAAAGGAGTAGAAATAGAGAGCTGAAATCAACAAAGGTCATAGGACTCTTTGCATGACCACGTTTTCCCAATATATGTACCCAAACAGGAGAATGGTGAATAAGAGAGGAATATCCACCAAAACTAGAGAGGGGGAGCTTATTAATAGAAGTGATCCTAATAGAAATTAGGACTGGGTGGCATTTAGTTGCAAAAGAAAAAGACCTTTGCTTTTATTACTTTTTGAACTTTAAACACACACATAAACACACATTATTGGCAGAATGGTGCACAGTTACACTGAAGTGTGAGAGGTCATTAGTTCAGATGATTTAAAATCAAAATTAGGAATGTGCAGGTGGAGCAGGAAAAATAATCTCTGCTTTTATTTCTAAGTAATGTCTGCATTTGAATAATTCTGCATCAAGAGAGGATTTATTAAAAAAAAGAGGATTTGTTATGTTTACTTATAATTTTGAGTGTCCTGTTCACTAACTGTTGTTTTAGGTTTCACAAAAGAGTTTATAATGAGGAATTCTATGTGGAATTAACATTTTAGAAGGACTGTAATGAAATATGGAGACTCTAAATTTAACTACAAACACTTTAAATACTGTATTTAGAGAAAAGAAATTCCAAATTGCATCCTTATTTCCAGAAAACTAATTTTTAAAAGAGAATGTATATTTTGAAGAGTAGTCACTATATTATATAACGTGGCATTGGAATTGTGAGCTTTTAGATATGATGCTGCAGTTAAAAAAAAGTCCTACTCAATGGAGTGTATGTGTATGAGTGTGTGTGTGTGTGTGTGTTCATTTGTGTGTCTTATCTGTGCATGTTTGTAGGGAAAGCAAAATATATCTTTGAACCATATGACAATTTTTGAAGACTTTGTGCTCTTCTGTAAATGTAAATGTCTGAGTGTAAGGGTGACACAGTAAATAAGGCTCAGATGACTAATGGAAAATAACACTGAAATCACTTAAGCCTGTCAGAATTTGGTTATTGGTTATAAAATATTAGTAGCATTTGATTAAATTAATATTAGTGTAGTTATTGTGCACTGGATTTGGTTGGTTGACTCTTACGATGAACTTTCATTATTGTCTGACTCAGAGACTTTAGGTTTCTCTCGTATACTTTTCTTTTTGTCATCTTTTCCCTTTAACATCTTCAAAATACCCCAGGACCACGAATTACTCTTCTCTTCAACCTGTAGTGTGGAGCTTAGGAGCATGCAGGCATTGATCAGAATGGAATAATCAGCGGAACACGAAGACATTGGGTGGACATTCAGATTTTTTATAACTATACTGCATTGATCATGCAGGCAGGAAGTTACTCATTGTAATCAACAAGATGATGCTTTCAGGTTTATAGGCCTCAGTCTTTGAATACTGCTGCTGCTAGGTTAAGTAGTAGGTAAGTTACTTTTTTTCTATTTAGTGAAATTTCTTTTAGTTTTAAAATAGAAAGCTAAGTCAAAATTAAGTTTTAGACATCAATTTTGCTTTACGTTATGTTTAAAATTAAGTAATTAACAGATCTTAAAATTTAAAATATGCCATTATAAAAGTTTAAGCAAGTACAGAATTAAGTCTTATACTGGTTTTGCCACAGATAGCAGATGGTCTCAGTGCATTTGGATTGCCTGTAACTATGATCATTATATGGAGGATAGCCATGCATCAGATAAGCTCTCCAGAGATTACTGATTGATAAATAAATGATTGGGAAGAGTTTCAAAAAGAATCTACAGCATTGGTAATTCTTTATTCCTTTTTCATTTCTCTTTTTTTGTTGGGGTTCTTTCAAACAATATACCACTTCATCTGAAGTGTTGTGCAATTATACTTTCTGACTTAGGACTGCTGTTAATTAAACATTCAAATAAGTTTTGGTGTTATAATAAGGAACACTGTATTTTGCTTTTTATTCTAACCAGAAATCAACATTAAATTTCAGTGTATCCAAAAATTTACAAGGAAGCAATTCACTGATTATTCTTACCCATCATCAGTATCTTCCTCTTCGATCCCATCGTAAATATCATCATCTGGGGGAGGTGGGAACATCCCTTCATGTGGATTGGCCAAGGGGAGAGAATCTTGTTAATTTTATAATTTTGTCAGGTAATAGTCACTCAAATTTGATAGTAAATCCGCCTTATTTAACTGCAGAAAACGTTTCTTAATAACCATGTAACTAAAAAATAACTTTATGTTCCTATTCTCACATAGATAGTAGGTAAATGAATTTTTTTTGTTGAATATTTTTAAAGGAATTCTTAGAGATGAAATTTAGTAAATGTAGAAAGAGTGCCGAGCTTTGGAGATAAAAGGGATGGGGAAGAATAAATATGAGAAAAAAAATTAAATTGAATAGAGTGTAGAGTTAAATACTGTGGAAAAGAGGAGGGAGGAGGCGATAAGAAAATTTTAATTAATAGTGAGGAGACATTCAGGAAAATATACTGATCAAGATATAAGTGAGGGAAAACAAATAGAATGAAAGGTGAATTTGTGAATATTGGTAGTAGCTCTGGTTCATTTAATCAGAGTGATATTTTAAGGGCTAAACCCTTTGTTGTAAACCCTTAGGAACCTTGCTGTTTGACAAATATTTATTTAACAAGTGTTTATTGAATACCTCCTCAATGCAGAAATATGTACAAAGAACTTGAAATCTGACTTTTAGGATGAGTATTTTAGCACTGTAAATTAGTGCTAAAGGTATTAGTAAAATATCTTTATTTTGGTGATGAGCAAATGAGGAGTCTTTATACGTTATCATCCAAATAAGGATACTTCTGCAAGTGAAGGGGGACGCTATTAATAACTGTGCTCAGACAACTGGCATAAATTAAGATTGCCCTGGGCACACTGGAAATGGAGTCACCCCATGACCCATAACAAACTTGGAAGAGAGAAGTGACTTGGTTAGGGTCACTCAGTGACCAGGACTGGAATCCAGGTCATTGGCTTCCAGTCCAGTGGTCTCTCTACCACTTAAAGATCTTCTTCATTATTTGCAGACAAAAGCATCTTGTAGTGATGACTCGAAGAAACTGCTGATAAAAGTTTGTGGCTTACCTCCACTTCCACTCTGACTGTGGCTAGGAAAAAAAAAGAAATTAAATTAGCATATGAATTACGTAGCTATTGGGAAGAGAAGTACATGTATTGAACAGTTATACAAAAGAGAAATAACATTGCAGTTAAAAGTTACCAGAATGTCTTATGTGAAGAGGAAGAGACACTGTTCCTTATCACAATAGATGAGTAGTAACAAGGCAAAAACAAAACAAAACAAACCTAATAAGGATCAGATGAGTACTACATAAAGTTTTCAAAACAATGTTAATGTTTGCTTCTAACATTTCCCATGAGGTAGTTTTTAGCTTATACTTTATTGCACCATTCCGTACATGGATAGATTTATGAAAAACAACCAACCAACCAACAGTATTATTCCAGGAATCATACAAAGCCATTAGTTTTTTAATGCTTTTTATATTTTACTTATTTTGAAAAAGCGAGAAACAGCATGGAGGAGGGACAGAGAGAGGGAGAGAGAATCCCAAGCAGGCTTCATGCTATCAGTGCAGAGCCGGATGTGGGGTTCAAACTCCCCTCACAAACTGTGAGATCATGACCTGAGCTGAAATCAAGAATCAGATACTTAACCGACTGAGCCACTCAGGCGCCAGGAACCATTATTGCATTCAATTCAATTTTCTTTTAATATGTTATTGCCAGAGCATTTAACTCTTAGCCCAGTAGCATTATATTCTTTTTTAAAGGGAGAATTTCTAAAAAAATGGAAATCTTACTCATGAAATATTATTCTTATTATTACATATAATGTGGCCCTGATTTTCTAAATTCAGATTGCCTGTACTTTTTGTTTATTTCTAGAACATTCTATATTTTCCCCATTAAAATTTTTTTGATGTTTATTTATTTTTGAGTGAGGGAGAGAAACAGAATGAGGGGTGGGGGAGGAGCAGAGAGAGAGGGAGACACAGAATCCGAAGCAGGCTCCAAGCTCTGAGCTGTCAGCAGAGAGCCCAACGTGGGGCTCAAACTCACAAACTGTGAGATCATGACCTGAGCCGGAGTTGGACAATAAACCGATGGAATAACCCAGGCATGCCTATATTTTGCCTATTTTATAATCATCTATTTTCTTGCCTCAGTCTCCCACTAAAATGTGAGCTGTGCTACAGCAAAGGAAGAGTAGATTGTGAGAACTGGAAAAATCTCAGAAGCCTGGTTTAATCCCCTTGTTTTGCAGAAAGGAAATGAGAAATGGAATGACTTGACCAAACTCACTTCTAATTAACTGAAGAGCTGAGATAGGAACCTTGGTGCCCTGCCTTCCTGTATAGTGTTGTTTTGTCTATACCTCACTGCACTCCCTGTAAGCACCATTTTTGACCTTTGGATAATCTGCCTCCAACAGGTATCAGTCTGATATTACAACCATACATTACTAATTATACACTCATATCTGATTCTTCAATCTTAAGGTCAGAGTAAAGGAAATTGGCCTGACACAGATCTATGGGTTAATTTAGAAATAAAACCTGCCCTTACTAATGGAACTCTGTAGCAAAGCATGCTATAAATGTCCTAATATATAAATAAGGAGTTGATTTTTGATGAAGTTTAAGTATATTCTCCACTTGCTTGCATACTGTTTTCACATTCATTTTGTCTGACACTTCCCTTTGAGCATGAAGCAAGCAGTCAGGATTATGCGAAAACTTGCAGTTTTGGTTGGCTGCCACTCCTGGCAAATAGAATTCATCCTGGACAATGAATACCAATCTCATACCAATCCCCAAAGAACAGGGTTTTAATAATCAGGAGCAAAGCTGCCGCACATCATTTTCTTTTTAGAGCAATTCTTCAATTTCCTAGACTTGTCTGTTTGGAATTCAAAGCACTTACCAGCTGAAGTGGAGGTAAGGAGAGGAGAGGGTGAGAAAGAAGGGAAGAAAACAAGGGAAGAAGAAATGCAAGGAAAAAGGTTGGGGAGCAGGCAGAGAAGCAAGCTTGTCACGTGATGGGGAAGTATGTGTGTGTGTAATCTCCTTTTCTTCAAGGCCTCGTTAGTTATTACAGAAATTGCTTTAGTTGAGAAAAAAAGGAGAAAGACAGCGGTCGGGACCTGTGTTTCTAAGCCTCTTGTCTGCTCACAGAGTCTGAAGTTCGAAGTCAGTTCCCCCTTCTCTGGAGGAATAAGGGAGAGCAGGGTGTGGGGACAAAGGGGGCTTCTGGAGAAGGGGAAAGAGGGGATGGTGCTTTCTCCAACTCTAGCTGGGGCAGCTCCCGGCTGTCCTCAGCATCTTTCCTTGTTCTACTGAGGACAAAGCCTGTTCTGTTGTGAGATCTCACAGGGAACAGCTGTATCTTCAAAAAAAGAAAAAAAACACTTGTGTTTTCATTTTCTCTTCTTTCGTTTTCTTATTAAATATGCATATGGGGGTGGCGCCTGGGTGGCTCAGTCAGTTAAGCATCCGACTTTGGCTCAGGTCGTGATCTCACCGTCCGTGAGTTCGAGCCCCGCATCAGGCTCTGTGCTGAGAGCTCAGAGCTTGGAGCCTGTTTCAGATTCTGTGTCTCCCTCTCTCTGCCCCTTCCCGCTCATGCCCTGTCTGTCTCTGTCTCTCAAAAATGAATAAACGTTAAAAAAATTAAAAAAATATGCATACCGGCTGCAAGATGCTAGTATATTCTCTGGGGCTATATTTGTTTAAGATATTGAACATTAAAACCATGCACCTCCTCCAGCTCCATTTCATTAAATGGAAGATTCTTTTTCTGCTGCATGCTTACTAATCAGAGCATGTTTAAGAGTTGTTGTCTGTATGGACTCGATACAATGGAAAAAGTAATAGTATTAATTAGGGGAAATAGTTGCCACTTACGGTTAAATAATATTTCATTTTAAGAACATCACCCCTTTTCACGGATTTATTATTTTTTCTTGAGTTTGTATATCATAAATATGTATTTATTAATATTACTGGGGTTCTTTACTCTCAAAATATGAGAATTTTTTTAAATAAATAAAGCTAAAGTATATACATTGATAACAGACATGGAATGACATACGCATGTACAGGAAATTTTGTACGTCTCAGAATATGGCCTTTTAAAACTTTGACCTCAAAACTGGCATTTACAAACCCCTACACTAGGTCAGAGTGTTTCTGATTACTAGAGCCAATTTATGATCTGTAAACTCCAGGGTACACGTGGCATGTTTTGATATGTGTTGCATAATTTATGGAGTATTTATTAAATGTACCACAAATTGTGCAACATATATCAAAACACGTTGAGAAGACATTGCAGGTCTATTTAGAAAGACAAAACTGCCAGAAAGCAACATGACAAATTTAACTGATGACATGAAGTGAGCAACTACAGGAAGGAAATGGAATTCTTCCTACATTTTATAAGTATATTACTATTTTGATCATTTCACATTTTAAAAATGTTTGATAATTGAAGCATTTTTTTTTGAACTTTGAGTTATGAAGAATGCAGACCCATTTTTACCCAAGTGAAGAGCTAGCCCAGATTGTGTGTTTTGAGATCACAGTGGATGTTTCCCAATTCTACAAAATGGGCACAGAAAACAAGGATTCTTAAGTGGGCTGGAGATTTTCATCTTCCTTTACCTTCAGCTTGAAGGGGTTATGGATTTACCAAGAAAAGGGAGATATTGGAGGGAGGAAGGAATGAAAGAAGGAAAATGGAAAAGCAAGAAGAAGAAGAAGGGACAGGGAAGACCAGAGCTGGGAAAAGGAGCCAGAGAAGGAGGGATGGAGAAAGGCAGTTGAGGAACTGAGAAGGGAAAAGACGGGAAGAAAAAGTGCATGGGAGATAGCCAATCTCCCCTCCTGCCTCCTCCAGTAAGGATGTCTTGTGTTCGTCTGCCCCAGGAAGACGTTCCCATAATTCCTACAGGGAAGGGCATTCCAATCTACTGGAATGAATGGTCCAGGAAAAATAAATTGGACCCTTTGCTGATTCACAGGGATCACAGAGAATTGAGCTTTTGCTTTTTATGTTTAAAATTTCCTTTTTAAATGTTTATGTATTTATATTTTTTTGAAAGAGAGAGAGAGAGAGAGAGCATAAGCAGGGGACGGGCAGAGAGAGGGGGAGACACAGAATCCGAAGCAGACTCCAGACTCTGAGCTGTCAGCACAGAGCCCGTCGTGGGGCTCAAAGTCAGGAACCATGAGATCGTGACCTGAGCCAAAGTCGGTCGCTCAACCGACTGAGCCACCCAGGCGCCCCAAGACTACAGAGTTTTAAATGACCTTTCACCCCTATTGGAATACCTGTAGCTGTAAAATGGTATTCAGGGATAGCAAGCAGTAAGAGACACGGAAGGTAAAATTTTAGGATCTTAAAATACATCATCTCTGACGAGCCAGCAGTCTGATGTGTTTTACAATTTGTATTTGTCCATACCTGCTAATATCATCCTGCTCTGCGACATCATCATATACCTCCTGGTCATCTCCAATCGGTCTTGATGAAAGAGCACCGAGAGAACTTTTCTTCAGCCTCAGGGAGTCATAGTCAATCTCCACGGCAGTTGTTTTAATATAGCCATCTACCGAGAGGAAGAAGGATTTATTGTCAGGCAACTGTAGTTTCAATATCTCAGAGTTGTAGACAGAATATCAATTGCACATCTGCACATCTTTCCCTTCATTTCTTTGCTTGCACTCCTGATTTATAGACTTCCGACGCAGACACATTTGACTGGACTTCGTCAGTCTTATGCTGTTGTGGTTTGGGATAAGCCTAGAGTCTATTTTAAAGATTCCACAGTGACTCACAGGACTCATTTTTTTACCTTTTAACATCAGTGAGGAAACCAATGCTCTTTGTTTCTCCCTGGAATAAAACAAATATTTACACTGTTCCCCAGTAAAAAGACAATGCAGATGAAATGAAGATATGTCAATGTCATTTTCAATCTTCCCATTTTTGTCCACCCTGTAAAATACTAACTTAACAGAATGTCTTAAAAAAAGAAAACAACAACAACAACAACAACATTTGGAGATGTCATAGGAAAATTTGTACTCACATGACCCCCTGGCGGTTCTGCCCAGCCATTTTCCTTCAGGGTTGTCTGTGATGCGGATTATTTCAATTTGCTCTCCTTGCTTGAAGCTCAGTTCATTCTTTCCTCCTTTGACATCACAGCAAGCTTTTGCTTGATGGATGACTTGAATAGGGCCTGTTAGCTGCAAAGAAGGGGGGACATCACAATAGGCTTCCTTACTCTTCGGAAAATCTTTTAGGAATGGAGTTTTGAAAGCAACTTGCCGACCAGCCTATTTACAACATTTATGGTTTGAATTAGACACTGAAGGTGAATATCATCTAACGAATGTTCTTATAAGACGTGGTAGGGGAAAATCACAGTGGTGAGGCAGAACCAGCAAAGAACAGGTAAGCATGTGCTTGGGGTCCAGGAGAGAGTAGCAGTCATCTGTTGACCTTAGAAATCTGTGAAAGGCTTGCAGAGGAAGCCACTAATAACGGAATACGATTTATGTAAGACAATACACACTGGATGCCATGGCTTTTATGGGATATGATGGTGGTCTGCTTGGTAGATGGAGGTTTTTCCATGTTTGCATTGTGTAGTTATTCTGATGGTTATTTTCAGGCTTCAAACAGCAAAGGGAAGGGAAGATGGTGAGTGGTTGTGGGCTACACTTATGGGAAAAGCATTTTCTTTCTTTCTTTCTTTCTTTCTTTCTTTCTTTCTTTCTTTCTTTC
>NW_026057577.1:121620290-121695532 GCF_023721935.1 Panthera uncia | reverse complement strand
TTCTTTCTTTCTTTCTTTCTTTCTTTCTTTCTTTCTTTCTTTCTTTCCTTCCTTCTTTCACCTTGCGGTGTTGTCTGTCTATAAACTTAGAGTAGACATTACCTGCTATAAACAAGATAACATTCTAGAAATAGCTTTGTAAATAAAAAATAGCAAACAAGTGTTATGTGAAGTTTTAACTTTTTATTTATTTTACTTTTTAAAATGTTTATCTATTTATTTTTGAGAGGGAGGGAGGGAGAGAGAGAGAGAGTACAAGCATGAGCAGGGCAGACAGAGAAAATCCCAAGCAGGCTCCACACTGTTAGCACAGAGCTCAGAGCAGGGTTCAATCCCACGAACTCGTGAGATCGTGATCTGACCAAAAATCAAGAGTCGGACACTTAACTGACTGAGCCACCCAGACGCCCCTGTTATGTGAGGTTTTTCAACTTAATATCCTGGATAGTATAGTGGTTTCTTGACAGCAGAATGCAGTACTCCTCCCTTGTCTGTGGTTACATTTTCTGGGGTTTCAGCCACCCATGGTGCACCATGGTCTAGAAACAGATGATTGCCCTTCTGGCCTATTGTCAGAAGATCAGTAGTGGCCTAATGCTATGTAATAACGCCTAAGTCATTCACCTCACTTCATCTCATCAAGTGGGAATTTTATTGTCTCACATCATCATAAGAAGGGTGAGTGGAGGACAGTAAGATATTTTGAGAGAAGCAGATGGACCACATTCAATAACTTTCACTACAGGAGAGTGTTACAATTGTTTTATTTTATTGTTAGTTATTGTTCCTTTCTTCCTGTGCCTAACTTATAAATTGAGCTTTATCATAGGTATATGTGTGTAGGAAAAAACATAGTATATATAGAGTTCAGTACTATCCATGTTTTCAGGCATCCACTGGGGGTCTGGAAATGTATCCCCTTGGATAAGACGAACTACTATAATCTAGTTTAGAACATGAATCCTAAACTCCTAATCCTAAATGTGTATCTTTCCAACATAATTTCTTAGATCTTTCGATATGCAAATATGCATTGTGATTTTTGAAGTTCTGCCTCATTTTATTGAACTCATGATGCTATGAATTGTGAGACATATCATCAATTTCGTATCACTGAGAAACAGCTTAATTTAAATTATGTTACACCAATGATGTTAAGATGCATTATTTCAGAATTTTAAAATGTGAAATATTTTATACTTTAGAATTAATGAAATATGGTGCTGTGTAACAGTTCTCACATTTAATTTCTTTAATTTTAGCATGTATTAACATTTTTGTGGAAGGAATATAGCTTGTGAAGTCCTAGTCTTTACAAACCTTGAATTCATATTTTAGTGGTATGATTTCCATACTGTATTTTTTCTTACTAAGAAATTTTATTTGAGTGAATGAGTGAAACAATGCAAAATTGATTTCTCCAAAGGAAATGCAAGAAAAAACTTCACGTAACTCTTTCAAAATTACAAAGTACCTTCCTAAAAATGTGTTATGAAAAATTTTTTAAGTTTATTTATTTATTTTGGGGGGGGGGAGCGGCAGAGAGAGAAGGACAGAGAGAATCCCAAGCAGGCTCTGCACTGTCAGCACAGAGTCCAACATGGGGCTGTAACTCACAAACTGTGAGATCATGACCTGACCTGAAAGCGAGAGTCAGACACTTAACTGACTGAGCCACGCAGGTGCCCCTGTTATGAAGACTTTTTTTAAGAAATTAATTTTTCATATTTGCCACTTGGAATATATGAACATTGGTACCCATACGTCTGTATGAGTTAAATGTCTTAACATTCATATTTATTCATACCTAATTTTACTTATATATAGTAGGCTTTTTCAAAATTTAATGAGAACTTTGGTAGATATAGTGCCTTATGTACATTATTTTATTTAATTCCACAACAAACTTTCAGGAGAGATACCATTTATTCTAAGAATAAGAATCTGAGATTCAAAGACATAAGAATCTGAGATTCAAACAAGTTTAATGATATGCCCACAATCACATAATTCACATGTACAACTGGAATTTGAATCCACATCTGTCCACTTGACTCTAAGCTGCTTTATGTTTTTCTTGCACCATGCTGTTGAACCTCTCTTTTTTTTTTATTTTTTTTTATTTTTTTTAACATCTATTTATTTTTGAGACAGAGAGAGACAAAGCATGAACGGGGGAGGGTCAGAGAGAGAGGGAGACACAGAATCTGAAACAGGCTCCAGGCTCTGAGAGGTCAGCACAGAGCCTGACGCGGGGCTCGAACTCACGGACTGCGAGATCATGACCTGAGCCGAAGTCAGACGCTCAACCGACTGACCCACCCAGGCGCCCCGAACCTTTCTTTTAATACAACAAATATACTGGGGAGTTATATAGAAATCAAAATTTTTATAGCTGAAACCATATATTAAATGTTCCAGGGGAATTAAATGTTTAAAAGAACCTTGACATGAGTCTTTTTTATAGTGAAGAATAGTTCGGTAATACAGTCACCTTATATATAGCTGACACACCAGACCCATGCCAGATGGGCCATATCATCAAAGACGGTGTAGACAAAAGAGGATAGCCTACAAGCTTAGTGATGGTGGTAGAAATTTGAAATCAGGGGTCCGAAAAGAGAGAGGTCAGAAATCTAGGTGGGAAAAGAGGGATGGGAAATAGCGGGTATCAGAAGTCAACAAGTACATAAGCTAGAAATAAAGGCAAAAATGTAAGTCAGGTCTAGATACCAGCAGTGGGAGTAGTTCATAGAAACTTTATTCTGAGACAGGTCTGATTCATCCAGAGACATTTACGTCCCTTATACCATTGTGATACCTGCCTCAAGGATACTTACGTGTGTGGTCCAAGCTCATAGTATAAGTAGGTTAATAACAAATATGAAATCTTGAGAGCCAAGAAGCGTTTGAGCAATGAGTATTCACTCACTCAATCAACAGAAAATTTCCTGGGTGCCCACTAATCATAAGCCACCATATTTTATCATATTACATTTTTAGTGCAGGGATAAGGAGGCATATTGGGTAAGATAATTACTGTTATGAAGATAGTTACTTTTAAAAATTTTTTTTAATGTTTTATTTATTTTTGAGACAGAGAGAGACAGAGCATGAACGGGGGAGGGGCAGAGAGAGAGGGAGACACAGAATCCAAAGTAGGCTCCAGGCTCTGAGCCATTAGCCCAGAGCCCGACGTGGGGCTCGAACTCATGGACCGCGAGATCGTGACCTGAGCTGAAGTCGGACGCTTAACCAACCGAGCCACCCAGGCGCCCCAAGTAGTTACTTTTTAAGGAAACAGTAACTAAGTAATTCTCCCACCATGTAAGTTTTCAAGAATGGTGTGGTGCCCCTTTTGTGTGAAAATCATAAAGAGAGATCACTCTTTTTTTACCCATCGGCAAGCAAGCTCTTACTTTAAATTTCTTCTTTATTTCTTGTTCTTTCTTTTCTCGCTCTTTCTGTTCCTTTTTCTCCAGTTCTAATCTCTTCTTTTCCTCCTTTTCCCTTTTTTTCTCTCTTTCTTTGGTTGCTTCTCTGTGGATAAAAATTGTTAAGTTGTTTTGGCACTTGCGAGCATTGATGTGTTATGGCTCACATATCCAGGAGACAGTATCTCAAGTATAGACGAAGGTGAAAAGCCAGGAGTTGTCAAAATTACTGAGCATGTGAGATTGTTCTTAAAACCAGTAGGAGGCATACAAGTGGGGATACCTGCCAAAGGCTCTGTTTCCACTTACACCCTGTGCCAGCAAGCGGAAGACACTGCGTATATATAAAGATCCTGTTCTTTCTGCATATGGGCATGAATAGAATTGATCTCTCCCCCCCCCCCCCCCTTCACGTGCATGCACTCCCAGGTACAGGGCATGCACATGGACATACATGCAAACCTTAGCTCAGAAACTTTAGTGAGAATTCATTGCTTAAGAACTAGGTAGAGCAAATTAAGATATTTGAATCAACAAGAGAGAAAATAACATATTTCTTTCTCCTTTCACTCATTTTCCAAGAAATTTCTTAGTCCTGGGCTATGGGGAAGCCTGTTTTGGAGCTATTCTTTTAAACATCTTTCTGCTGTAGCAGGTTGACACTTTGTCATCTGATGCTGTGGTAAATTATTTCTCAGAGCACCCTGGTGAGGTGGAGCACTGCCTCGATGGGGGAGTTGTAACATACAAATGAATTCATTTGCCCAAGGACACACTGAGAACAAGAAATACAGATTCCTAGCTCCGTGATTCCCTGCCTGTGGTCTATCCAGTAGCTGCAAGTCTCTGGCCTCTCACAGAACAACATTTTTAAGAGTCTTCCATGAAATTCTTAGGCAAATAAAGAATCTTTAGTCCTTTGTATTGAAATAAAGGTTATCATTATATGCCAGTCATTTGAACAATAAAGCTTTTTCCCCTTAGTGTTGAATATCCATCTATTCTCCCTCATACAAATCATAATATTCATTTTAGGCAGAAAAATCACGGTAAAAAAATGTAACCCATACATGTCTTCATAGGTTTCTCCTTCACTCTCTTGTTCCTGCCAAGAAAAACATTAATAATGATTAATTTTAATTCCTAAAAAAGGGAACATACACATATTACATTGATCAAATATGTAGTAAAACAATCATAAATGTAAGTGTATGTAAATTTGTCTTGCTTAAAATATTTTTTCCCTTAAAGAGATACACTGGAAAAGTAAGCACAAAAAGATCTTATTTTATATTCTGCTATATAATTCAGATGTCCAGCCAGACTTAAGTTTACGTTCAGTGCTAAAAAATTACTGTGAGTCAATGTAATGTTTGGTGTTTAATGTCCTAAGAATTTTAGATGAAGTAATATTATAAATTGAAAAATATCATTATTACCCATAACAATTTTGATTTGCTGGTTTATATCAATAGAACATAAATCACAGGAATGGTTAAATATTTTAGTTAAGCAATATAATATAAGAAGGGGGAAAAAAAACTGACCTCATCTAGGTTTCCAGTACCTAAAATGTTTTAAAAAAAGAATAAAATTCAATATACTTTAATTAAAAAGCAGTTTACTACAGAATTATTAGACATAATCTATCCAAAACTGTTCATAATCTAACAGAACTTATGCTCTATAAAACACATAGAAGTACAAAATAGAATATGTGGTTTAGATCTTTACTATGGCCTCTTTGATACTTGTAATTTAATTGTAAAACCATTTCATTGGCTTTCATAAAATAACACAAAAGCCAAAAAATAATGAAGACATTTTAACCTCTTTGTGAAAGGCATGCACATTTGGATTTGTGGGCTAATGTGGAACAAAGGTATTACTAGAAAATCACAACTGGTTTGTTCTTTTTGACTTATTTGTTCCCAAGGATTTGTTTCCATGTATCAAGCAAATAAAGTTAATTAAGTTTTTTTAAAAACTGATAGCTTCTTCTTCTTCTTCTTCTTCTTTTTTTTTTTTAATGTTTACTTATTTTTGAGAGAGAGAGAAAGAGACAGAGCACAAGCAGGGGAGGGGCAGAGAGAGAGAGGGAGACACAGAATCTGAAGCAGGCTTCAGGCTCCAGGCTCTGAGCTGTCAGCACAGAGCCCAATGCAGGGCTCAAACTCACCATGAGATCATGACCTGAGCAGAAGTAGGATGGACGCTTAACCCACTGAGCCATTTAGGTGCCCCAAAGTTAATTTTTTTAAAAAAGATCCTTTACTATCCAAGTGTTTAGTAGTATCACCTAATTATTAGATATTAAGACATAATCTAGAGCAACAATAATAAAAACAGTGTGGGGTTGGTACAGAAACACATAGACCAATGAAATACAGCAGAAAACTCAGAGACGGATGCATAAATTTACGTATACTCTTTCACACACATGTATTGCCCACACAAATACACACACATACGTGCATAGACATATACACACCTGTAGAGTTAATGGAATATAAAGATGGCATTAGAAATTATTGATAAAATGATGGATTTCGGAATATGGTAATGGGAAAAATGGTTCCCTAGGTGAGGCAATAAATCTGGATTTCTACTAATTCCTCAAAGGTGGACTGCAAATATAAGGAGAAAAGACTCAAATATAAGGGATAAAGTTCATAGAATAAAGAGGAAGATAATAGTTTTATTTTTTAGGGATAGGACTCCTTAAGTAAAACTTTAAAACAAATTACAATGCAGAGTTTAATTAATTTGATTATATCAAAATTTATTTATGTTCGGTGATGGGAAGCTTGGGTTAATTGACAATGGATAGGATGAGAGAAGATAGTTGCAATTTCTGCAACCGACATGAGATTAATATCTGAAATACAGAGGAGCTCCTGAAAGTCAGCCGGGAAAGGATACCAACTCTAAGAACAAAGGGGTCAAAGGATATGAAGTGGCAAGTTACAGAAGAGGAAAACACAAAGGCTGATACACAACTGAAGTACCCAGACTCAACTGCAAGCAGAGATATGAAAATGAAGTGAGATATTATTTTATACATATAAGACTCAAAACAATTGGAAAGCTAAATAATACCAGGCACTGTTGAAAGGTAGGCATCTTGGAATCTTCATGCCCTGCTGATGTGAATACACACATGCAGCTTTTCTGGAGAGCACTCTAGTCCTAATTCCATAGTACTAGAATATTCCATGAATATTCCATAGCTTACAAACAGCCATTCCACTACTAGATATATATACTTTAAAGAAAGCCTCTTGGAGGTGCACATGGAAATACGGACCAGAATGTACACTGAATTATTATTTGTAAGTACCAGTGAACTGGAAGTAAAATGCAAATGCATAGGATATATACCATGGAGTACTGTACAGTAGTTAACAAATTAAATATACATATAGCAACATGGGTGGGACCCATAAAACATATTATGCTGAGTGTAAAAAAAAAAGAGCAGAGTGAGTTCTAACATACTGTTTATGTAAATTCAAATATATACACACATACAACAGTATGCAAAGAATATGTACAAACAGACACACACATATTAAATGTATTAAAATATTTGTCTCTGGTAAGGGAAGCAGAGGAAAGGGAAGGGATCATGGAGATAAAAGGGAATACACACATAAGTAAAACAAGAGAGTGGTTTTGCAGGGACCAGTGATGACAATGGCCCAATAATGATCCTATCCAAATGATTAACTCACACTTCTGTATCTGAGGTAACAAATAAATAAATAAAATATCTTTGTGCCTCTTACCATCAGAGTGCATGACACTATCTTGATTTTCTTCATTTACAGTGCTTCTGAAAACAAGAAAGAAGAAAAAGTAAAAATGGAGCAAATAGATGCTCGCCGTACAATGAAAAAGGAAAAAGACTAAAAGGATCATATTTTAAATTATTCTTTTGTCTTTAACTTCAGCTCTGATTTAAAACTTCAGAAGTTATTAGAATGGGCTTTAGCCTCATATTTATGCTGCTACTGAGGCAAAAAAAAAAAAAAAGAGAATAGGGGAGCTTGAGGACAGTTCTGTCCATTCACAGTGGACACATATAATCAATCCATTGCCTCAGGGTAGTAATATGTCTTCTGTTAAAATGGAAGTATATAAATAATTCAATTCTGGGATTCTGAAGGCATTTGACTGTTTTTATGGTATAGGTGCCAAAGAGAATCAGTTCTGATCCTTGACTCCTTCTTTCCAGAGGTTCTCCTTCTGGCTTTACTTCCATCATTTGTGTCTTGGACTCTAAGTGCCACTGCACTCCAATTGCTCTTCACAGTTATCAGTACCTGGGCCCCACAAATCCCTAATGATTGATGGAACCATCTATATTTTCTATTTTTTATGCTCAGGTTGATTAGCATAGCTGGAGAAAATTGCCATTTCACTGATTCTGGATATTACAAATAATTGACATTCGATCTCAACTTTATCCTCAACACTCTTCTGTAATTTCATATACCTTGTCCTAATGAACCTTCTTTCCCATCATCCTTCTCAAAGGCTATTCAAAACCGTCACTACTTTTCTTAAATCTCCTGTCCCTCTCATCTTCCCTATAACCAGATGATCTTGTTTCTTATTTCACAGATAATAGAGCAAGAAAATATATTCTCTTTAGAAAATATATTCTTAAGAAAATATATTCCTTTAACCCAAACTTATGCTTACCTGCTATCTACCAAAGTTCCTTCCACCTGTGTTCTGTATTCTATCTAAATTATCAGTGTTTTGCCCCATTTCTTTCTTCTGTGTGTCATTGTATCTTTTATATTATTATTACTATTCCTCTACTTTCATTTCCCATTCCTAAATATCTCATACTTTGCTTTCTCTCTCAGCCCCAGTTACTCTCATTCATAAAGTCCAAAATCTTCTCTTCACCTTTCTCAATTCTCCACATTACCACAGATACAGATAGTCCTCTCTTTCCCAGTCAACATGGAGAAGGCTGTATGGGCTCACAGACTTGACTTCTTTTTCTCTTGCTCATTTCTTCATGACTACCCTCTGGCTTCTTTTGCCAATCCTTCGCTGAAACCACTCTTAAAGAACTTACTTACCAAATCCACTGGATACCTCTCCATGATAATCTTACATGATTACTTTGTGGCCCTTAACAGTATTGGCCATTTTGCTTTCCTGGAGTCTCTTTTGTTTCCGTAAGAGATCTCTCCCGGCTCACTTGTGTTTCTAACCACCATCCCACAATTTCCTTTGTGGGTTTACTTGCCTCTGACTTCCCCCTTTAAGTGATGATATTCCTTTGTGTTCTGGTCTTGGTTTCCTTTCTTTTTCCACTCTACCCCTGTCCCTGAATGGCCTCACATATGCCCACAGCTGCACTTGTTCTCTTAGTGTTGGTGACTTCCGTATTGACATCTCCAGGGCCGGCCTCTCTTCCGAGTTTCAGACTCACATACACACATCTTGGATATTCCACAGCCAGTGCTAGGTTAACATCGCAGAAACAGAGGCTTTCCTCTTCTGTCCCAGCACAAACCTGTTTTTCCTACTAGGTTTCTTATCTTAGTGAATGGCACCACGATTCCACATATCCACCTAAGCCTTAAAGGCATTCTCTTGCTCACTCTTCTTCAGTCCCTTACCAAATTAATCATGTTCTGTCAGTTCCACGTATTTAATGTCTCCTCTAATTCACGGCCCCACTCTCCATCTCTCTCCTCTTTCCTGGTGGACAGGGGAACAGAGTTCTATTATCTCTAGTGTGGGCTCTTGCAGTAGCCATCTGCCTTGGCTTCCAGTGATGAGCATTGCTCTCCGTCTTCTCCATCCTTACAGTCCCTCCCCCACACCACTGCCAACATTTTCTAATGCAGATGTGATCATATCACTCTCATGTTCACTACTCAAGCCACTTAAAGAACCCAAGAGATGCTGGTTACAAAGCCAACCCCATTGAAGAATCTGGGCTGGAAATGCCTCGTTATCCCTTAGATCATCAAACAAGCTCGGTGGGCACACTTGAGGCTCAGGAAGAATTGCCATAGATACGTGTCTCAGTCTCCACCCGGGATGGTAAACATATGTGGTCATCGATTGTTGATCCAATAAACTTACTTTTTAAACAAATTGAAATTTAAAAATTTAACTTATATATGCTTAGCTTTTAATTTAGGTTAACTGTAAAGGCCCAATTAATCAATTCATTAACTTGATGATGACAAGACGCTTGTTTCCCTTAGTGATTTTTTTTTTTTTAGTCCTTGAAAAATTCAGAATAAAATACAGAAATGATGAAGTAAGTCAAACCCGTGGTACAAAAATTTGTGAAACAAGTTTTACAGTCATGGGGACAATGAACCTACATTCAATATTATTTATTTATTTACTTATTTATTTACTTACAAATGTTTACTTATTTTTGAGAGAGAAAGAGAGAGTGAGAGAGAGAGAGAACACAAGAAGGGGAGGGGCAGAGAGAGAAAGACACAGAATCCTAAGCAGGCTCCAGGCTCCGAGCTGTCACTGCAGAGCCCAACATGGGGCTCAAACTCACAAACCGTGAGATCATGACCTGAGCTGACATCAGATTGCCAACTGACTGAGCCATCCAGGTGCCCCAGTGTCCAATATTTTAAATGTTTGTAATATTTAAGAGATTTGTTAGACTAGCAAATATTTAATTAGATGTGTCCAACTAAAATTTGTTATTTAGACTTTCTAGTGTAGTTGAAAAGTATGGATTCCTTGTGTCAATATTGAGTGTCAATGGCTTCTCATAACAAAAAAGGAGAGTCAACCAGACTTTACAGCCTCCTGATAAAAGAATATACCATCACCTAGGAAGTAATCTGACCAAAGAAACTAGAACTAAATTTGGTCAAGCTACCTTTACCTCCAACTACCAATTTATAGGAAATAGAGGAACATACAAGCTAAACTATAGGAAAGCATTCAGCAAGATCTAGACTATGGATAATTATAGTCCCCTCAAAGAGCTTGATTTCTTCAACAAATAAATTGCAATAAATAGATAAATATAGTTATAGAGGGTAGACTTGTAGCTTCAAAGAGAATTACCAACGTATAAGCCAATGAAAATGTGCAGACTTTATATGGATTCTTCTTCAAACAAATTTAAAAAACCATACACACACTCAATGTAAGAGACAACTGGAAATTTGAACATGGACTTGATTTTTATATTACTATATAAAGTCTAATTTTTAGGGATACCTACTAAAATATTTATGAATATTTGGTATTAGCTTCAAAATAATATGAAAGAGGGAAGTGGGTAGGGGTATTGATGAAACAAGACTAGTGATGAATTTATAATTGTTGAAGTTGGTGTAGGGGACATGGAGGTTCAGTTTACTCTTCTCTCTGCCTTTTACATATTCACCTTTTATAAGTTTTTTCAAACTAAATATGCTTCTTAAAAAATATAAGAAAAATCCCATAGAAAATACAAGTGAACATTTAAGAGAACTGGATGTGCTTTAACAGATTTGTAAGAGTCACTTAAGTTCTTGAGAGGATTTGCAGTTATTAAATTTGTTCAGTCAGGTTTTTGAAATGCTTAAAAAAATTCAATATATAGATTTATCCATGCAACATAAAACATGTAAGGGGGTAATTAAAACTAAAGTTTTTAACGTAAGTATCCATTTGAAAGAATTTAACCTGAGTTGTCTAATCATTAATCAATGATCCCCCTGAAAGTAATTGTTCTTATTAAATAAAAATTACTAGATGTATAAATAAGATAGCAAGTTATATTATGTGAACTTAAGTACCTAAAATAAATTAGACTTTTGCCTCATTAACTTTAATGAATTGAGTATTAATTAAAAGCACAAGACATAAATACCTTAGACGTCAAAATATATTGACATTCTACAGAATAAAATTTACAGCCCTTTCATGGTATACAAAGTTCTTATGCCCAGCCCTATTCTTTTACAGTTTTGTTTTTCCTGTTTCTTCTTCTTTTTTTAAAAAATAGTTTTTAATGTTTATTTTTGAAACAGAAACAGAGACAGAGGGTGAGTGGGGGAGGGGCAGAGAGAGAGGGAGACACAGAATCCGAAGCAGGCTCCAGGCTCTGAACTGTCAGCACAGAACCCGACGTGGGGCTTGAACTCATGAATCATGAGATCATGACTTGAGCTAAGTCAGACGCTTAACCAACTGAGCCACCCCAGCGGCTATTTCTTCTTCTCTCATCTTCTTTTCATGTATTAATACCGACTCACTCTCTGAACACTCTCTGGTTTCTTGTTGCTCTGTGCTTAGCTCGCTTTCTTTTCCTTTTCTAGGATAATCTTTCTTCTCATCATCTGCTTATGGCCCTCCTTCATCTTTAAGGCTCTGTTTAAACATTCCCTCCTCTGTGAAGTTATCTCTGATGCCTTAAGCCCACGTGGTTGCTGCTTCTATGTGTCATACATTGCTTCATTATACTGATTATTCTGTGTTACTATAATTATAAAGCAATTGCTTGCAAGTGTCTCTTCCTACTATGAGACTATAATCTCCTTGATGAAAGAGATTGCCACTTTGCTAGTTTATTATTAGTTTATTATTATTATATTATTATTATGATGACTGACTATCATTTTTAGAAAGCTATTAGAATAATTCCAGTCATGAATAAGACTTTGATTTTTTGTGATGAATTAATTTTGTCCCCATTAACTTTTGTTATGAAAGTGAATTGTTTATTATCATTAAAAAAATTTTTTTTAATGTTTATTTATTTTTGAGAGTGAGAGAGAGACAGAGTGTGAGTGGGGGAGGGACAGAGAGAGAGGGAGACACAGGATTGGAAGCAGACTCCAGGCTCCGAGCTGTCAGCACAGAGCCCAATGTGGGGCTCGAACTCACGAACCGTGAGATCATGACCTGAGCCAAAGTCGGACACATAACCGACTGAGCCACCCAGGCGCCCCTGTTTATTATCATTTTTGAAAAAAAAAATTAAGTCAAAAGGACTACTGGACTTGCAGCTTACTTCCTAAAACACTTGGGTGGATGAGTAACAAATATGTGCAGAATGGAGAGTATCTGCATAGCACTTTCATACATATGTGGCTGCATGTTTATACAAACCATTAATCACTTACAGATAATGTTTGCATGCACACATTGGTTCATAGACCTAACACGATAGCGTGTAGATGTTAGTTTACATAAGTCTGAATTCACCATCTATAACATGCAAATGTTCAATAGATATGAAATCGTATAAGAATGAAAGTGAAGAATAAAAGGGAAAAACACGAGGTAGGTGAATGTCATGAATAAACCGAGATTAAACTGTTGCCGGGTCGAAAGGGTGGCTCAGTCAGTTAAGCCTCGACTTTGGGTCAGGTCATAGTCTCAAGGTTTGTGAGTTCAAGCCCTGCATTGGGCCCCTCGCTGTCAGCACGGAGCGCACTTCAGATCCTCTGTCCCCCTCTGTCTCTACCCCTCCCCGGCTCATTCTCTCTCTCTCTTTCTAATAAATAAGTAAAAACTTTAAAAAAATAGTCACCAATTATTTAAAAAACAAAAAAATAGTGCTGCAGGCTTTGAGAAACTCTGCCTCTGGAGGCAAACAATGAAACCAGTCACAACCCACAGTGGCACAGACTGTAAACAGAGGGAGCAGGTAAAGGAGAAGAAAAGGAAGTTTATCGGTTGTTATAACCCTGTGTCTGTTCACGAGGACCTCTCACGAGTTCTTTAGTTTCACACTGTGGCATGCAGAATTACATAGGAAAGGCAAAGTTAACTCAGTATCAGGTCCATCATTTTTAGAAAGTTCTAATGTGCTCTATTTCCTGACTTAAAGATGTAAAGCTGTTGACCTTTATATCTTATTTGCTATTCATGACTTTAGCTTTTAATTGTTGGTTTTGTTTGTGTTTTTTAAAGAAGAAGGTCACACAACACTTTGTTCTATACCTGCTGTTGCTGAGAATAAAATCTCTGTGAACTTTTCTCTGGAACATGTCTTCCTGTATTGAACGCAGGAGGACTTATAAAAAGTACGACTCGCTTCAGCCAGTGCTTTCTAAATGGAGCTAGGTAAGCCCACCCGGGAGTGCCCGTCTGATAGGGCAAGTCTCAAATTCCAGAGAATGTTAAGAATTTATAACTAATAAAATGTTATAATGGTGTAAGTTCTGACTTTTCGTCTGATTTTAGAGCCAATAAACTCTGAAGCTGGCTACGAGTGATCTCACAGTAAGAACTGTTGAACTTCTCCCTCTTCAAACCTTAGTCACTTCCCATTATTTATTATTTCTTATTACTTCACTTTTCCTGTCTCGTTGCTATTAATAATCATGGAATTTGTTTTGTATACCAAAATATTCAACTGTTGGTTCTGTCTTCACATGAAGAATTAGTTATGCTGTTAAAATTATAGTTAATCTGGGGCGCCTGGGTGGCTCAGTCGGTTAAGTGTCTGACTTCAGCTCAGGTCACGATCTCGCGGTCTGTGAGTTCGAGCCCCGGTCGGGTTCTGTGCTGACAGCTCAGAGCCTGGAGCCTGCTTCCGATTCTGTGCCTCCCTCTCTCTCTGCCCCTCCCCCTTTCATGCTCTGTCTCTCTCTGTCTCAGAAATAAATAAACATTAAAAAAAATTAAAAAAAAAATTATAGTTAATCTTTAACGATGGTGCCAAGAAATGTGTTACACAAAAAGATGTTGACCTGAACACTAATAATGATACATGAGCTCTTTCGACGGGTTTCAGTTTCTCTTCAGATGTCTGAGTAACAGCAGAAAATGTAGCTAGCTGACTTCTCACCACTAGGTGGGGAAACAGTACAATTTAAAATAAAATAGAACTTTGGTCGCAACCACTTTATTGTTAAAGATGATTATTATTTCTGATTCTCATCTGCCTCCAATCTTCTACATTCTTAAGGCATCCTGATCGGAATGATGTCATTACAAGTGTCTTCCGGGGAGGTAGGTGAAAAAGGCCACCCTATCTCCTGAAATTCCTTCCCTGATACCAATTAAAAATTCGCTTTTTTGCCTTAAGCAACACAGACTCCACCCTAGAGAAGATTGTAAACCTTTCAGTTCTTTATTCCTTTGGGAAGCCACTCCCTCACCTGAACACTACTTCCCAGTTGCTCTAGTCTTGTTTCGAGAATTCTCCCCTGGCCGCCATTATCATTTTCCTCTCTTTACTAGATCTTTCTCACTGCATGCAGACACGCTGCTATTTCTTCCATCTTAAAAAAAATCAAAAAAACTCAATTCCTTTTTTCCCAGCAGTTACCGCTCCATTCATTTGCTTCCCTTTTCTCCTTGAGAAAGAGAACAACTCTTCAAATAGAGTTGTTTACCGTTGCTCTTTCCAATTCCTGTCCTTTCTTGGTCTTCTAAAGCTATTTCAGTCAAGCTCGATTCCAGGAGACTTCACCCACACTGACCTTCACAGTCCTCACTTATTTGACCTTCTGCAGCAGCTGACACAGTTATCACTGCCTTCTCCTTGGGAATACTCCCTTTACTTGGCTTCCAGGACACCACACTCTTGTTTTCTTCCTATCTTATTCGTTGTTCCTTTTTATCCCCCTTTGCTCATTTTTTCTTCTCCGAGGCTAGTAGAGTTGGAGTGCCCCAGGGCTCGGTTCTTCTCTCTAGTTATACTCACTTCCTTGGTGATTTTTTTTAAGTTTATTTATTTTGAGAGAGAGAGAGAAAAAAGTAGGGGGGCAGACAGAGAGGGAGAGAGAATCCCAAGCAAACTCCGCACTGTCAGCGCAACCCACAAACCGGGCGATCATGACCTGAGCCGAAATCGGGAGTTGGACACTTAACCGACTGAGACACCCAGCCGCCTCATTTCCTTGGTGATTCGAAGTCTCATGATTCTAAGTGGGGAATATATGCCTATGACTCCCTGATTTATTATGTTTTTAAACGAGAACTTTCTCCTAAACTCTTCACTTCTTATACCCAATTACCGCCTCAATATCTCCACTTGGATGTTTAAAAGATCCTCAAGCTTAAAGTAGCCATGACTTCTTGATCTTCCCCACTCCCAAACCTGCTCATTTTTAGCCTCTCTCATTTCAGTTGAAGGAAACATCATCCTTATAGTTGCTCGAGGCAAAAACCCCGCAGCCCTCTTTGATTCTCCTTTCCCTTCAGACCCCAGATCCAAATTCTGTTGTCTCTACCTTCAAAATATATTCAGAATCTGGACACCTCTCTCCATCTCCACTGCCACCATTTTGATTACAGCTATCACGATATCGTGTCTGTCTTTCAGCAATATCTGCCTGACTAGTGTCTCTGTTTCATTTGCCTACTGTCTCTTTTCATACAGCTGTTAAGGTGATCTTGATAAAACATAATTTAAAACATCACTGCTCTGCTCGACCTTTTTCAGTGGTTATCATTCCACTTAGAAGAACCACGATGTCAGCCATGACCGGCAAGGCCCTACACAAGCTAAATCTTTTCCTACTCTTCCTTTCCTTGCTCACTCTACTCCAGCTCCAGTTACCTCCTTCCTAGTCCTTGAACATTCTAGGCGTTTATTCTGTCTGTTCTCTCTGCCTGGAATGATCTTGCTTAAGCTATCCGCAAGCCTACCCCCCTCATTTCCTTGAGTCTTTGCTCAAGTATAACTGCCTATAACGGGAGCTACCCTCACCTTTCTTAAAGTTGCCACATGCTGTCCCTAACCCCACCCTCTCACTACACCACCTGATCCTGCTCTCTTTTCTCCTACCTAGTATTTCCAAACATACTATCTCCTTGGCCTGTTTATTATTTTTGTTCTTTTTGTCTGTTGCACCCTGTTCTATGTGGGCAGGAACCTTTACTTTGTTCACTGATATTTCCTGAACTACTATTACAAAAGCACAAAGT
The DNA here is from genome assembly GCF_023721935.1 of Panthera uncia. Classification (NCBI taxonomy): domain Eukaryota; kingdom Metazoa; phylum Chordata; class Mammalia; order Carnivora; family Felidae; genus Panthera; species Panthera uncia. Next base: position 121,679,210 of record NW_026057577.1, on the reverse strand, counting down.
AGTGGCTCAAAAGAACAATTCTTGAGTGAAGGTAAAAAAAAAAAAAAATCTATTAGAGCTTGACCTGAGAGTGGCCTTTGACCAGTGAGAGGAGGAATGGCATTTGCAGGCTGGTAGAGAGAGCCTCTGGAAAACACCCATGCGTGTGTTTTAAAGGGTGGCAGCAGGGGGAAAAGCACAGGAACACCCCTATCTCACAATTTTACTTAAAGATTTATCCTGTAAATTTCCCTCTCACATGAAATATGAGTTTTTGAGCCTGAATATCAAGACTCATTTTGCTCTTATTTCTTCTTTGTATCTCATCTAACTTCCCCTACTTGGGGGTAAGTTTCTGACCCAGATATTTCTTCATTTTGGGATTTACTTAAGCTCTCTGATGGGAGTCTGAAAGTCTTTCACTACACACCACATTTTTACTTTAAAAAAAAATTGTAAATGTCCCTTAGCTTTCATTCACTCTAATCTCTCCATCTGACAATTAACTTTCAGATTCCCCAATAATTGTTTGTCTAGGCAGTATAACATCCAAGAAGACTCTTGTTTCTCTTCATCTTTCTCCTGAGTGTATGCATTTTGTGGAGTCAGGAACTCTTAGACGAATCCAACTTTCTAATTAGGAGTTCTTAATAGGGATGAGGTAACGCTTATTACAATTGGTGGATTTTGCTAATTTCTGATGCAAACAGTATTACAAGAAAAAAATTTGAGTCTTGTTGGTTGGAAGACCCCTTTCAACTTTTTCAAGAATTTCCTGAAAAACCTGAGAAATTGACGAGCATTCTTATAAATTTGCAGTACAGGCTATAGGACTATTCTTGAAATCCTTTCTTCTGTAAACAACTTTTTATTTCCCACCATATCAAAATGGATTCTGGAGTAGGTATGGATTCTGGAGTAGGTATGCCAGAAAGAATTAATATCGCAAGCCTGAAGCTACTCATTTTAGAAGAATCTGACACCATGATTGGCCCTTGGCTTGCATCTGGGAATTCAGCTTCTAAAAAATTCTCTACACTGATATGAAAAATTGCCTGATTGATAAGAGTGATTTGTTGTGCCTAGACTGTATAGACAATGTGACTTAGGGTGAAAACCTCCTCTTCTTCTAGAAGTCTGGTATTTTGGTAGTAAATAGGCAAAAGGTGTCTATGTGACCAACTCTCAATAAACATTTGTCTCTAATGGGCTGCCTGGGAAGCAGCATTACACATTTGCAAAGCTGGAGAAAGGAGAAATCTCAGCATGTCCCTCCCAGGCACAGAAGGACAGTGTCACTGTGATAAATCTTAGCCGTGAGTACTACTATTTGCTGGTCCTCTGCATCCTTTAAACGAATCATCAAATATATGGTGGCCTTGGTAACTCCCCATATAGCAAGAATAGTGCTGAATACTCCTCTTCTCCACAGTTTCTTCAATCACATAATTATCCGTCTTCATGTCTTATATATTTTCGGGGATTCATGCTTAGGGTATTTATTAAAATTTCTCACTAGAATTGGATACAAGTGAAGCCAGTAACTGGGATAGGTCACATAATAATATTCAAATGTACTAAGATCATGATCTAATGGATTACATTTATCAGACTAGGAAAAAAATTAGGGAAAAGAAACAGAATTTTATTTATTTACTTACTTATTTTTTGAGTGAGGGTGAGAGAGAGAGAGAGAGAGAGAGAGAGAGAGAGAGAGAGAATCCTAAGCAGGCTGCATGCTCAGCGCAGAGCCCAACACAGGGTTCCATCTCCCAAGTGTGAGATCATGACCTGAGCCAAAATTAAGAGTCAGATGCTTAACTGATGAGCCATTCAGGCACTCCAAGAAATGGAATTTAATACATGTGAAAGCAAAATAATTATAGAAGTCAAGTGTATGTAAGAGCACATGTTAATTAGTTGTTTTAACTAATCAAATATTTATTTAGCATTTACATGTTAGTAGGCAGATGGCTTAAACTCTTATTTGGTAGCAAGATATCATGGGGTATTAGAGTCTTTCAACTAGAATTCTTAAAATCAAATGCCTGGAAGGCCACGAAGGCCACGAAGTCAATATAAATGCATATTGCGGGCCACAAATAAGATAATAGCCACTATGCTGCTCTAACACTTTCTAGTTTCTGCATTTATACTCCAAACAAACACAATAAAGTGAAACATAGTGGTGGCTACCTATTTTCAACCCCTGCTCTAAACTATGATCATTATCAATAAAGGAAAGCTGGCAATCAGGCATCGATATTGACAGATTCTATTATATAGATTATGGATATGAAGTACTTTCAATATAAAGACATTATTAACAGATTCTATTATATGGATTACAAATATTAAGTACATTAAATGTAAAGAACATCAGTCTGGTAAAGAATTGAAGTGGAGGAAAAATTAACTATTGCCAAATATTTTGGGATATTGCTTATTTGTGTTCAAGGAGAACGAAGTAAAGCAATTTTCTAGAAGATGAAAAGGAAGATACAGTCTAACTTGCCATAAGGATTTATACTTGCCGTTATCCAATTATTTCCTTTTAAAACGGCATTCATTCTAGTCCAACTTTCTGTTTGCTTTTTCCTCAACCAGCTATTCTGGTCAATCATGGATAAAAAACTTGTGCATAGCAACCCATACAGTCTTGACCTTTCTAGAAAGCACCATCTAAGAAAAGCAGGAGTGGGCTTGAATAACAGTTTCTTAGTTTTTAAACACACTGCCAAAAATCTGAAGCTTGAGAGAAAAGCTGCGCTTTTTGCTTAAAGAGGTTATTTAGCAGAGTGGTTAAAAGCACATGTTTACTTTGGACTTAGACTGACCTTGCCTCAAATTTCTACTCTATGTTCCCGTGTGATCTTGGAGAAGTTACTCAACCTCTGTAAATTCCCATTTCTTCATCTGTGAAATGAGGAAAACATTTTTCACGTATATATATAAAGTTCCTAACAAGTCATAAGTAGTCAGTAAATTGTGGTGCTGGTGCTCGTGATAATAGTGGTGACGGTGTCGATAATGCTGGTGGTGGTGATGGTGGTGATAATGGCCATAGTGGTGATGATGGCGGTAGTAATGATGATAATGGTAATGCTGGAGGTGATTTGATGGTGGTGATGATAATGGTGGTGACTTTAAGGATGGTGGTGGTGGTGCTGGTGATGATGATGGTGGTGGTGGTGGTGATGGTGGGGGCAGTGATGGTGATGGTGGAAGAGATAGTTGTAGTGCTAACCTGAGGAATGTTTCAAAACTTTTAAAAAGGCGCTGGAATTTTTTTTCGAATGAACTCCTAAGGAAAAAAAAAAAAAAACCCACGGTAAAAACAGATAAAACAAGAGTTGCTCAAGGAAGTGGGGGTATGAGAGCAGCCTGCTCAGCCCTTCCTTCTCCTTGCATCTGCTCACTTGTGTGGCCCGCGCAGTTTACCACGGAACTCTCAGCATTCAGCCAAGCATAGTTTGAAAATCTATGGCAAGAGACTGACAAAGAAATGGCAAAATAATCTTTGCTTACTTTAGATCTAAGGGAGGCTTAATGTTTCTGGGAGGTAGACTTGGGACTGGCGGTTGTGTTGGGTGAGATGCTGGCAATGGTGGTTGGCTGGCTGGATGGGGCGGTGGAGGTGGTGGGAGGGAAGTAGTTGAGTAACACATTTGGCCTTTGTTGGTACCTAAGAAGCAGAGGAAAAAAATACCATGAATTAAGATAAATCTTCAAAACACAGGAGCCGGCTATTCTGAGTATGCAGAAATGAAGATCTTAAATATAAAAACGTAAGAAATGCATCCTAGGTTGAATTAATGCTTTAAAGAATCTAATATTCTAAGTACCACAGAACGTGGCATTTAAATTTTCTATTTTTTTCAGATTTATTGAGGTATAATTCACAAGTAAAATTATCAGATATGTAATGTCTATAAGAGGATGATTTGATATATGTATGTATTTTGAAGGGTTTTCCCCATTGAGTTAATAAACACATCCATCATCTAACGTGTTTATCTTTTTGGGGGGCAGAGGGTGAGAACACTTAAGTTCTACTCTCTTCACAAATTTCAGTTATACAATACAGTGTTAACTATAGTCACCATGCTTTACTTTAGATCTTCAGAACTTACACATCTTATAACTGAAAGTTTGTACCCTTTGAGCAACCTCTTCCTAGTTCCCCCACCCTAGCCCCTGAAAACCACTTTTCTGCTCTCTGTTTCTATGAGTTTGACTTTTTGTTTTGTTTTGTTTTGTTTAGATTACACGTATCAGTGATACCATGTGAGCTTTGTCCTTGTCTGGCTTTCTGGCTTATTTCACTACCATAGTGCCCTTCAGATTCATCCATGTTGTCACAAATGACATGATTTCCTTCTTTTTTTAAGTGGAATAATATTCCACTTTATATATCTACCACATTTTCCTTATCCACTCATCCATTGATGGACACTTAGGTCGTATCCATTCCTTGGCTGTTGTGAATCATATTGCTATAAATATGAGAATACAGATATGTCTTCAAGATAATTATTTTGTGGCTTTTAGATGTATACCCGGAAGTGGGATTGCTGGATCATACGCAGTTCTACTTTTAATTCACTGAGGAAAGTCGATACTGGTTTCCATAGTGGCTGTGCCAGTTTATATTCCCGACCGTGTAGACAAGTGTTCCCTTTGCTCCACTTCCTGGCATTTGTTGTATCTTGTCTTTTTGATAATAGATATCCTAACATGTGTGAGGTGATATCTCATTGTGCTTTTGATTTGCATTTCCATATTGACTAGTGATGCTGATAAATATTTCTTTTTTTTTTTTTTGAGATAGATAACTTCTTTAATTCCCATTATTAAAAGGACTTTCTCTACTTCGCTTAGGAAAAGCTTAACAATTGTTAAATCTAGGTATTGAGTATATGGGTGACAAATTTCATAATGAAAAGTGAAACAAAACAAAACAAAAAAAGAATCTTACTTTTTTGAAACTTTTGTAACTTTTAGTTTTAATATTCTGGACTTTATGAAGAAGCCTACATCAACTTTAATATGACATTCTTTATGATTTAAAACATGTAGATGGTTTTTCATCAGACTCATTATTTTAGACGAAAGACGTTTAGTTTTTGTGTCTGATACTGGTAACACATTCTTACTTGTTTTCAAAGATTTCCTTGAATCATTAATGACAAGATGTATTTTGTTTCATGTGTGATTTCTCAATATTGAAGTTTATTAAACAATCTCACAAGTAAATCATATATATAGTAGAGGTTATAATATAAAAACAAGCAAAATCAAACAAATATAAATCACCCATAAAATCATCACCCAGCAATAGCTACTGAGTTCCATGTATTTTAAAACATTTTAGTGTAAACACATACTTTTATGGCAGAGGGGCAAAATGGGACCATTTTGGTATTTTGTTATCAGTTTAAAATTTTTCTCATTGTTCATAAATATAATTCCAGGTTAATATAATTACAATATGATTTTTAGTAACTAGACAATTTTTCTTTATGCAACTCTACCATGATTTAAAAAAAACACACTAAGGCTCTAATATTGGATATTTGCATTAATTCCTTTCTTTTTTGCTATAATAAAAAATGGCTTAGTCTTTGCACATATTTAAAGTTTTTTCTTAGAATGGATTCCATTAAGTGGAAATGCTGGGTCAAAAAACTTTTTTTAAGACTTTGATACAAAATACAAATTATTTTCTGGAGTGATACCAACTGCTGGCTCCATCACTTAGTATAGGAAAGTGCTGATTTTCACATGTTTTTGCCAACATTGGCATCATATGTTTTGAACCTGACAATAGTATGGAAAACTTCTACCTTTTGCTTTAATTTCATTTTATCAAAATATCAATATCAAATACCAAAACTTCCAACATTTTAGATGTTTCTTTTGCATTTGCCTTCATATACAGACACACACACACAGATACACATAGCTACTGCTTGAAAAAATTATTGATTTTCGATTTGCTAGATGTAGGTATTTTCCCTCCTCCCTTTCCTTTTCCAGGGTAGCAAAAGAATAACTTTTTTTTTTTGATTAAATCCATGTTCATGGTTTTCATTATCATGACTAGGTAAATATTGTGCTTCTCTGAATCAAGTAGGGTACTCTAATTGCATTTACTTATTCATTCAACTTACTGTTTTCCTGGAGTTAACAGCTGTCTTACTTTGTCATTTACAAAGATTTTTCTTACTTCCCACAATTTCCAACAGTGCTGTAAAATGTCTGTAAAGATTTCCTACAAAACCGAACCTGTCAGATAATGAATCGGTTCCAGCATAACTATCATCCCTGTCCGCTTGCTCTAATGTGCCGTGGTTGCTTGTAAAGTCTGCCACATATCTGACATTCGGAGATGTCTCTTTGCCAGCGTCATGGCTCTGATGCATTGAGAGAATGCATCTCTCAAAAGGGTCCAAGATCTGGAGCCAAAGTGCTCAGGTTTAAGTTCTGGCTCCACCACTTACCTGCTGGGTGACTTGGGTAAGTCACTTCTGGTTTCATCTGTAAAATGAAGATCATAATAGTGCCCCCTCATAGGGTTGCGGTGAGGATGTTAGACTTAATACACATAAAGCACTTAGGACAGTACCTGGCATATAGTAAGTTGAACATTTTTTTTTTATTTAACAAGTATTTATTGAATGTTTACTGTGTGTCAAACTCTGTTCTAGGCACTAGGATACAATGGAGGAAAAAGCAGCCGCACATTTCTGCTCTTACGGATTTGAGGAGATAGATAAGAAGTAAATACATATAAAATTATGAGAAGTGCTAATAAATGGTGGAAAGACCATCTAATGGTATACTGTTGGCATCTCTTCCCTAGTCTGCATTCAGTGACCTCACTATGGTAGATTGAACTTGGGCATAATGGGAGTAGCTAGGTCGTGGAAATAAACGAGAACTATAACTTTCATTATTGTTTTGTTGATTATTAAGTATAAGAAAGTGATGGAGGAAATGCTTATCATGCAGATTAAACTTAAAAGCGTGTTGTTTCTATACCTATTACATGGTAAATAGCATAAAACATTCAAGAAATATTTTCCAGTATTTGAAAGCTATTATACAAACTCAGCAAAATATTCACTCACATCATTGACAAATGAGTGAACTTCTGACATATATCTTTGTTTCTCATTCATCTTGTTAACATAAATGAAAATAATAATCAACATTCAGGTTGGAAGACACTCATTGCTTAATGTCAACCGTAGGTTGGCTACAGGTACAAGAGACTGGCAAAAATCAACAATTGGCCATATGGAATTCTCAATAAAGAATATTGTATAACTTATTCTTATTTATATATTATGTGCCATGCATCTTTAATACCAAAAAATTTAATACATGTATGTATATAAACATTACACACATACACACACCCTTTCTTAGAGAACTAGTTAAAAATTTACCAGCATATCATGCTTATAATTCGTAGGTTCTTGTGGCTATATCATGAATAGAATGTCTCTGTATCTCCCCAATTTGCATTGACCCTTTCTGTTTTTATACATTATGCACTGGAATTATGTATGTTGCCTACTTTCCTGAAATATGCGGTTTGTTTTTCTTGTCCTCCTAATTTTGGGGCAATTTTTTTGAGAGGAAACGGGGATGCATTCTTGAAAAATGTTTTCCTTTAATGTTACATGTCTTTGAGGTCCATCTTTTCATTTTTATAACCATTTTTCATTTTAATTGTATTATCTACTCAAATCCTTTGGCTGTTTTTATTTTATTAAAAATTTTTTAATGTTTATTTTTTGAGAGAGACAGAGAGTAGGAGCGGGGGAGGAGGAGGGAGAGAAGGGAACAGAGGATCTTAAGCAGACTCTGTGTTGACAGCAGAGAGCCTGATGGGGAGGTCGAACCCATGAACTGTGAAATCATGACCTGAGCCAAAGATAGAAGCTTAACCGACTGAGCCACCCAGGCGCCCCACTTTGCCTATTTTCAGAATAGTATTTGCTTTTTCTTAGTGGCTAGTAGAACCTCTTTATTCAGGGTATTAATCTTTTTGCCACTTATATGGACAAACAATATAAGAATCAGGCTGCTATGGCTCCTGCTTCTGCCTATTCATACCAAAAAACTCCCAACAAAAAAAGGAAAACAAACAACCAAACAAACCACAAAACATAAACCAAACTATGCCTCAACCAATAAAACCAAAAGTCTTCAAAACCTTTGAAGGAAATATAGTACTTCACTGTAAATTACCTTAAAGGGCTAATGGCAGGGTTTTAAATGACATATAAAAAGCTTCTTTGGCTGGTAGAGAGAATTAGTTCCCCTGCAAATCTGATAAATAAAATTTTCCAACTGATTCTATTTATGTTAGAAATATTTTTCCATCCCATTTTTGTAATCAGTAAAGTTAAACTTTTTTGATATATAAGACTTACTGCCTTTTCTCTAATTCAATGAATAAATTCTTTTATATATAATTTCTATCACTAGAGTTATGTTTAAGAATGCCATCCCTGCCCTGAGAATACATAATTATTTTTTAGTTTATTTTTAAGGATTTTATTTTTAAGCAATCTCTATGCCCAATGTGGGGCTCGAACTTACAACCCAGAGATCAAGAGTTGCATGCTCCACCGACTGAGCCAGTCAGACGCCACAAGAACACATAATTATTAACCTTACATTGTTTTCTACTTCTCTTTGGACTCATTTTTTAACATTCAACTCTTTGAAACTATGAAAAATTTATTTTGGGGTTAGGAGTTAGGTGTGAGGTTGGGATCTAGTTTTATGGGTTTTGTTGCTACTGCTGTTGCTCTTAAATCATTTACCAAATGTCTCATCACCATTTATCTAATGGGCTATTACTGACTTGAAATGACTCTTTTATCATAGAATAAACATTAAAAATTCTAGTGAATTTGGGGCACCTGGGTGACTTAGTCGGTTAAGCGACTAACTTCAGCTCCCGTCATGATCTCACGGTTCATGAGTTTGAGCCCCTGCGTCGGGCTCTGTGCTGACCACTCAGAGCCTGGAGCCTACTTCAGATTCTGTGTCTCCTTCTCTCTGCCCCTCCCCACTTGTACTCTGTCTCTCACTCTCTCTCAAAAGTAAATAAACATTAAAAAAATTTTTTTAAATTCTAGTGAATTTCACAGACGAAAATGACATTTCAATTTATAAATAATATGGTTTGATTGATTCATAAGTGATTTGAAAGCTGTACGCACGGAGAATAAGCCACTATAGGTGGAAATTAACAAGTTGTTGTCTAAAAAGAAGAAAAATGTTTTTCATCCATTTGTGACTTATCTTTTCATGGAAAAGATTTTGACGACCTGGGGGCATTACCATCTGAAAGTGATCTAAGGCTTGGAGGTAAGAAGTTATAGACATGGTTGGGGGAACAATGCACTGGAAACACTAAAACGTGACTTATCCCAAAACCCATGTACTACTTTTTCATTTTTGCACAGGCTTCTGAGACTTTCTGGTGGGGCGTCTGTGACGGGCCCCTGACCTTCTGCTTGCTTGGCATCTATTCTCCTTTCCTTAGTGATAATAACTTGAGCTACCCAGAAAGGGGTGTGCTGGCTTCCCCCTGGACTTGGACCTTCAGGGAGGGCCCCTGGCATTGCCCTCTAACCACCGCCAGGGAAGGGTTTGACTGAGGATGTGGTGGAACTGGGGCAAAGTGCCCCTGAGAGACAGAGAGGGACTGGTTGGATTTTTTAAAAATTACCTTTGGAAAATTGCCAGAGATAATTTGAAAGGCTTAATGAGGCACTAAATTAATTATTCAAGTGTTCTGCTCCTCATCAAACTTGGGGGAACCTAAACTAAAGTCTTCCTATATTACACTAGTATTTAGCAGTGAAACATTTTGCTTTGCAAAATCTGCAGTCACTTTCAAATCCTACAAGGGATATATTTGCATGTATACAAAATAATTCTAAGGAAAAGCATCTTTGTTTTTCTGGGGAAAAAAAACAACAACAGGAGGCTTACCTTAATGTATGGTTGGCTTTGAAATCTCTTTCTGGACTTTTAAAGTATGCTAAGATGTAATTAATGCTATTGGAATTCTCAAAAGCAAAAATCTAGTCTGTTGTTACAGAAAGCAGAGGGTGGGTACTGAATTATAATAAAATAAGTAAAGAGGAAACAGAAAAAAGAAATCTATAGGACATTTCTGAGACTGATAACAACAACACTAAGTAATCACTTTTTTTTTTGACCCAGCACATTCTAGACATTTTACATATTTAATCTTATTCAATCTTTACAATAAATCAATGGGGTTCTTCTCTAGTTTCCATTCAAAAGTTAAGAAAACTATGCATGTTCAGAGAGTTTGGAAGCAACAGAAGTAGGGTTTAAATGCAGCCAGAATTTGAACTTTAGTCAATTTCTATGCTGTCTACACCCTTTCTGCTATGTTCTGTGGCTCCTCAAGGAAAGGAAGTAGACATTACTGGTAAGTTCCAATGCACGTATTCACATACTTTCCAAAGATCTGAGTGTAAGTCTAGCTTTTCTGACTGATACCTTTCCTCATAGTGTGATTTTGTACAACTATTTTCAGTTTCGTGTAGGGCAGAACTAACTCTGGAAAATGTAAAGTAATTCTGGAGCATATACTCACATATTTGGGTGCTTCAGATGCTAAGTTTATAATTTATACCAGAATTTGATTTTGGAAACCAGATAGCAGGAAAGTGGACATTCAAGAGCTAGTGGAAGATGGGCCCCCAAAGATGGATGATTGACACAGACTAGCAAGGAAAAAGTCTCAAGAAATGGAATTGAGGAATTCAAAATAAAGTCATAAAAGGACTTAGAAGATATGAAATAAATAAAGGAAAAGACCAGTTTAGAGTTTAGTGTGCATTAAGAATTAAGGATACTGGGTGCCTGGGTGTCCCAGTTGGTTAAGTCTATGACTTTCGATTTTGGCTCAGGTCATGATCTCACGGTTCATGAGACTGAGCCTTGCACCAAGCTCTGTGCTGACAATGTGGAGCCTGCTTGGAATTCTCTCTCTCTCTCTCTCTCTCTCTCTCTCTCTCTCTCCCCCTCCCCTGCTCATGCTCACTTTCTCTCAAAAAAAAAAAAAAAAAAAGAATGTAAGCTGAGAGATAACACCCCAAAATGATCTAATATGGGTCTTATCCCCAAAGGCTCAGGAGGTGTTTGTTGCCTGGGTGATCTGTGGTTTTAAAATACTAGATCTGACAAGATCATTTGGAATTCTTCAAAGAATGATAGGATCGTGCAGGGATATGGGCCTCCTAGGACTGGGCAGAGCTGCTCTCCTGGACAGTTCAGAATGACTCAGTGGAAATTAAACTAATCAGGTGAATTTGCAACCTACTGCCCACTCTCATCCCAACTCAGAATCCCCAGAACTGTGTTCCTGGACATTTTGGGAGTAGCTCAAGGCTTCAAGAAGGAGATATGGGGCATTTTGCTAAAATGTCAAGTGGGAGCTTGACTGGCATCTTGCTGTAACCTTTGAACTTTCACCAGAGATGTAATAATTTTAATAATGAAATTCTTTTTTTAATTAAAAAATTTTTTTTAATCTATTTATTTTTGAGAGAGAGACAGAGTGCAAGCGGGGGAGGAACAGAGAGAGAGGAACACAACAAATCTGAAGCAGGCTCCAGGCTTCAAGCCATCAGCACCGAGCCCAACGCAGGGCTTGAACTCATGAACTGCAAGATCATGACCTGAGCTGAAGTCGGATGCTTAACCGACTGAGCCACCCAGGCACCCCTTAATAATAAAATTCTTAACCGTAATAAAAAAATGTGACTAATGGCAAAATAAGAGAGAACTGATTATTTTTGTAAAAGAGGACAGTTCATACTGGTTACAAAAAAAAAAAAAAAAATGGGAAGGGTTGGGAATGAAGGAGAGGGATGTAAAAACACGAAAACAACTCTCAAGAATCTGGGAGGTTATCAACCTCTGATTCAAATTCTCATCTTGTTTAATTTTGGAACCTCAGAAGCCTTGCACAAGTCAAACGCCCCTGCTCAGGCAGGCCTGAGTGTGTGCCTAATGGTTGGAACGCCAGCACCATTTACCAGGAAGAAACGACTAGGCCCTCCGTGAGTCAGTGGTGCACAGGATTCTCTGGTTCTGCCCTGAATGCTCCAGATTCACTGAAACACAGGCTGCCCAAAGGGGTGACATTTTGTCAGGATCTAAAACTCTCAAAACTAGCAAACAAAAAGAGAACTGAGGGGGAAGAAAAATGGGATAGGGAGAAGGTGAGGGGGTAATTAACAAAAGACATAGGGTGGCAGTGTCCTCCTATTATGGAGAATGGAACAAACAAAAGTATACAAACTTTACACTTTGCAGTTTTTTTGTGAACGAAATACTGCTTCTAGATATTGTCACAATACTCTTATAATACGAAGATGTATGAGGTCTCAGGAAATCTACCCCAGAGATTCTGACATTTATGACTTTTGACTAAGAAGGTACCTATTGCCTTCGTGTCCCATGGGGTCTGAGGAGCATGTAGCATTGTGGTTCTTGATTCCCTTTTTAATCTATGGATTCCTTTACAAAACCAAGGACACTGTATCATACTTGGGGGCCTGCAATTGCACCCAAACCCTGACCCTAGACCAGGTATTTTTAACTTTGGTTTTCTTGGGATGTCTTGAATTGGGCCAGGTATTAAAAAACTTTGATTTTACCACCAGCTCCATCACCAAAGAGCTCTTTGTCTTTGGCAAATCAGTTAATCTTTGCGTTGAATTAGTTTTTCCATCTGTTGAGTGGTAGTAATAGGATCTCAACTACTTCACAAGGGTTTAAGGGTTAATGAGCTGATAGGCATGAAAGCATCTTGAAAAGCCCAAAGTATTGTATAAACATAAAAGATGGTCCCACAAGGATGAGGGGTCCTGTAAATAAAACCATTACCAAGTTACCTTGACTTAGCATACTTTGAAATCCTTTATAAAGTTCATCATTTATTTATTTGGGAATTATGACATGCCTGCCCCAGGATTTAGCCATTGGACTGGCAACTCAGAATCTAGACTTTTATTTTCTTTGGGCCTGGGCAGGCACATAGCTACTGCCCACCCAAGAGGGAAGAAGAGCGCTAGTAGCTCTTTGGTATTTCCAGAGTCTGAACTGGCGAACTCTACACTAGGTAATTTGTACAATACTAGGTGCACACTTAATAGAACCCCTAGCAGCTGCATGCCGATGCACATTCATTTATACCTAACTGAACAGGAACTTTCTCAGGACCAAATATCACTGAGATCTTATCACATTTACCATAATGGCTGTTTCAATGCTCCCCACATTCCTGGACCTCACCCATGCCTTCCTCTTTCACCACAGATAACTTTACTTTTTATTTTACTAAGAATAGGCAGAGCACTCCAACTGGCCCTCCCTACTCATCCTTCATTTTAACTTTTTAAAACCTCCTTATATTCTGCTCACTCTTTTTTTTTTTTTTTTTGCCCCTGGTTCTCTGGAAAAATGTCAATCTTTCTTACTAATATTAACTGGCATTCTTGGCTCTTATCACTGCCTGCGTCCTTCTAGACCCTGTTCTGTTGATTATTCACTCCTTCACTGGCACTGAGTACAACCATTTAGTAAGCACCTACTATGTGCTCTGGACTGTGTGTTTCAACCTTTAAGGAGGACTTTTCTTTTTTTAATTTTTTTTTTTTTAACGTTTATTTATTTTTGAGACAGAGAGAGACAGAGCATGAACGGGGGAGGGTCAGAGAGAGAGGGAGACACAGAATCTGAAACAGGCTCCAGGCTCTGAGCTGTCAGCACAGAGCCCGACATGGGGCTCGAACTCACGGACCGCGAGATCATGACCCTAGCCGAAGTCGGACGCTCAACCACTGAGCCACCCAGGCGCCCCAGGAGGACTTTTCATCTTAAACATGGTCAATCTTGTCTACTCCAAAGAAACACAACAATAGCCTCTCTTATCCTTGTCCTCCATTCTACTACCAGCTGCTTTTCCTTCTTCCCTTTATAGCCAAACTCCCTGGAAAAAACGTCTCCATCGGCCACTTCTCTATCTTTATTTTGCTTGGGTGGCTTCATGACAGGACAAAGAATGAACAGGTTTGGTGAGGTGTGGGTTTGAGTTCAGATTCACCACACTTATGAAAACCTTCAATTGCTTATTACTCAATCTGAGGCCTTGAGTAAGTTGCTTGATTTCTCCAAGTCTTTATTTTCTCATCAGTGAAGGAGTCATACACACCCACCTTGCAAAAGCACCTGACCACACTGTAACGCTCAATGAATGTTCCTACTCTTTTTAGCTCTTACTTGAGATGGCTACCTCATTGATACACTGCAGTCTAGCCACCTCAGCTGTAAACAAAACAAAACACCCTTTCCCCAAACCGATCATGCCAGTCCTGGTTCTGTTAGGATATCTTAGAATGAATGAAACATCAGGAAGTTTAACTTTAAATCCTTAGAACCATCGAATTAGGTACCCAAACAAACAAACAAACAAACAAACATTACTTTCACTTTCCTGGTTCCTTAAAAAATTTTTTTTTTAAATATTTATTTATTTTTGAGAGGAAGAGAGAGGGAGAGACTGAGTACAAGAGGGGGAGGAGCAGAGAGAGAGAGAGGGAGACACAGAATCAGAAGCAGGTTCCAGCCTCTGAGGTGTAACCTCAGAGCCCTAGGCAAGGCTCCAACTCACGGAGTGAGAGATCATGACCTGAGCTGAAGTCAGAGGCCCAACTGACTGAGCCACCTAGGTGTCCCTCACTGTCCTGATTCCTAAACACGCCAGAAGCAATTTTCAACATGGGAAGAGGAATGGTTTGGTAGAGGGAATAGTTGTGCTGGGGTCATTCAAACTTGGGTTTGACTACCAATCCCATTCAGCACTAGTTGTGTTACACTGGATGACTTATTTTTGTTCTTTGGGTTTTCTATTCCTTGCCTACGTTGTATTGAGACTACAGATTCCTAACTTGCAGGATGGCTATGAGAATGAGGAATAATATAAAGGTGTACCTGTCCAGAAAATAACAGGTGTTCTACTTATGAATTATCCTAGAACCTGCAACTGTTGTGTTTGTTCTATATGGGACAGGCTCTTCTTACACGTTTGAGGGCACATTTGTTTCCATCTGTGTAGAAAGAATAGGATAATCATACTCTAACAACTTAAAAAAAAAGTTTTCTAGGGGTGCCTGGGTGGCTCAGTCAGTTAAGCATCTGACTCTTGATCTCAGGGTCATGAGTCAAGCCCTGCACTGGGTTTCACACTGGGAGTGAAGCCTACTTAAGAAAAAAGTTTTCTAAACTACCATTTTTGCCTGAAACCACATGCTAATTGCCATACATCTGACCATTTTGTGGAAAGAAAGCTTTTGAAAGGCCACCTGCCCTTTTAAATGTAGTGTGGTTGCACTGCCCTTCTGTAGTGTTAACACTGATGCAACCTAATGTCGCTCAGAGAGCTCTCCATTTGTACACAGAGCACGCACAGGTGGTTTCTTACATTAATTTTATTTTCTTTAAAATTCCCAAAGTTTATCATCTGTGTGTGTATCTATGTATCTATGTATCTCTGTATCTATTTGTTTTTTTCCTGGTTCCACAGTGAACTTCTGAGGGTGGGTCTCCACTGTCAACATCTGTGTGTACCCAACACTCTGTGTCTATTTACTTGGCAGGGCATTTAATGTTCTACTGATTTGGACATTCTTTTTCCTTTACTCTTTTCCCTTTAGAAAAAACAAATAATAATTTGGGGCACCTGGGTGGCTTAGTCTGTTAGACATCTGACTTTGGTTCAGATCATGATCTTGTGGTTTGTGGGTTTGAGCCCTGCGTTGGGCTGTGCTGACAGCTCAGAGCCTGGAGCCTGCTTCGGATTCTGTGTCTCCCTCTCTCTGCTCCTCCCCCACTCACGCTCTGTTTCTCTCTCTCTCTCAAAAATAAATAAACATTAAAAATTCGGGGCGCCTGGGTGGCGCAGTCGGTTAAGCGTCCGGCTTCAGCCAGGTCACGATCTCGCGGTCCGTGAGTTCGAGCCCCGCGTCGGGCTCTGGGCTGATGGCTCGGAGCCTGGAGCCTGTTTCCGACTCTGTGTCTCCCTCTCTCTCTGCCCCTCCCCCGTTCATGCTCTGTCTCTCTCTGTCCCCAAAAAAAAAAAAAAAAAAAAAAAAAAAAAACGAAAAAAAAAAAATTAAAAAAAAAGAAAAAACTGATTTAAAATAGTTTATTGTAAAATAGATATATACATGGCAAATCATTTAAGAAAATAGAAGACGGACTGTTGAAAAGAAATCTCACATTCTAGATCCTGTCTCCCAGTCTCCACCCTAAAGACAACTGTTACCAGTCTTTTAAGAAATGTACATTTTTCAAGAAATACTCCATTTTTTTTCTTACACAAATGGGACCATGGTACATGTTATTCTATATTTTGTTTTCTTCATTTAAAAAAGAGATTATTCTATATATAAGGAAACCAAATTTCCCCCCATAGCTATGGAGCTCTTCCTTGCATAGGTTTACCATCATTTATTTGACCAGTCTTCTTATTGATGGAAATTTAGGTTATTAAAAAAAATAACTTTATTGAGGTATAATTCAATAAACATACTAGTTTAAAGTCTACAATTCAATGGTATTTGTATATTATAGTTGTACAACCGTCACCGTAAACTAATTTTAGAACATACGAATCACCACAAAAATAAACCCTGTAACCTATTAGCAGCTGATCCCTGTCCCTGCTCTCCTACTCCTGCTGTAGGCAACCAATAATTTACTTTTGGTCTCTTTAGATTTGTCTACCCTGGCCATTTCAAATTAATAGAATCATACAATGTGTGGTCTCTTGTGACTGGTTTCTTTCACTAAGTTGTTTTTGGAGTTCAGTCGTGTTGTAGCAGATACCGATACTTTATTCTTTTTTATAGCTGAATAAAAACCTACTGCATGGGTGCCACATCTATTTATCTATTTGTCAGTGGTGGGCATTTGAGCTTTTTCCACTTTGTAGCTACTATAAATCATGCTGGTACGAACCTTCTTGTACACATCTTTTGTAGACATACGTTTTCATTTCTCTTGGATATATGCCCAGAGTAGAGTTGTCTGACCATTGGAGGGACTCTAGGTTGTTTCTTATTCTTCCATATTTTTGGATTATTAGATAATTACTATTATAAAATTATTCTTGTACCTGTGTCTTTGTCCACAAGCATAAATACATCTGTAACATCAATTCTTAGAAAGTGGAATTGGTGGGTCAAAAAAACCAAACATTAAAATAATTTGGTAAATAATGCTATTTAGTGAGATTTTACAATTCATTTGTCTTCTAGCTCAAGAGGAGAATACCGATTTTACCATAACCTCACTAACACTGTGCATTATCATGCTTTTTTAGTCTTTAACAATTTCTGGGGAGTAAAAAAAAATGGTGTAAAATTTTAACTTGCATTCTATGTTTTTGAGTGAGGCTAAGGATCTTTTCAAATGCTTATATGACATCCTATTTGTGTGTGTGTGTGTGTGTGTGTGTGTGTATCTTTGTGTCTCCTTTATATATGTTAGAGGTATACATAGCATTCTATTTAGCTAAATTGTTGAGAAAGAACATTATCTCTTTTATGATTGGCATTTGCTCTCATATAGAATATCATTTACAATACAGACATATAAGTAGATATTGCCATTTATGTTAAATTATCTTAAAGTTTTTGACAAGATCCCCAGCAGCCTTCAAAGGTAGGACTTGAAACTTCTGGGTCACAGGCTTAGAACACCTCATTTTACCAAATTTCTCCTTGCCCTAATTCAAAGCCATCTGTTCTTATCTTCAAAGGATTTGTAAACCCATAGTGGATGGGAAATTTTGAAAACCAATGTAGTTGAAAACAAAGCACTGTAACTATATTAGTAAGAAACACTTTACTTTGAAAGCAAGCCGCCAAGAAAATCATGGCCGGCTTAGAATAGTCCGTCAAAATGGAAAGAAAAGTAATACTGAAACATGTGTGTTTACATTGTTAATCAAAGCAGAAATTTGGATGAAGGTGAAGAAGTAGAGATCAAAACAATATGATCGTCAATTAGAGAAAAATAAGTAAAGAAAGTCTTCCTTTTCTTAAAACTTCTCTATGTCAGAACTAACTAACATTCAGGGTCTCTGAATATTTTTTCACTCTTAAAACTTCACTACCCCAATAACTTTGTTGACTATTCATTTGTTGTCTATATAATTATTCATATAGTTATATGTCACCATATATCAAGTGTAATATATTAAATATCAAATGTAAATTGTTTTTATAAATGATTTTATTTTCTATTCATAAGATGAAATTCAAGTTATTAGGTGGTAATTTGACAGAAGACTACTGACTTTTGAATCTTTCCTTTTTGTAAAGACTATAAGTTATAATTTAAAAAGTCAGTATATAGGAAAGATTTATGGGGTTTTTTGGTCAAATGCTCATAATTTACCAAGTGCCTCTTTCTTGCTCTGAGATAGAGCATATTTGAGCAGAAGACAAGAACTGTATTTCTTTTCTTCAAATACTAAAAGGTGTTTTAAAAGTATACCAACAACTTACATGGGAGCAAAGAAAGTACTAGAATTCAAGTTTTAGAAACATTTGCATGTGAACTACTTTATATGTTGAAGGGATAATGAATGTTCTGGAGAAATTAATACTTTGAAAATAAAATCAATATAACCCAGATACATAATATCTATGAGCAGAAAAGGAGTAAATTTTGATGCTGCAGAGACACTATCACAGCTTTAGAATATGAGCAAATAGAGGAATAATTAAAGCAGGGGATTCAAGGTCAACTGTCATTGGAAGCCAGGTAGGAACATGCTTGTGCACACTGAGGTGGAAATGTGACTTTGGAAGATTTCATAGAAAAATCTAGATTCATTCGTCACGTATTTACAATGAGCTAGAGTCTCGCAGTAGCCACCCCATTGAGACAGGGCACAAGTCTCCTGTTTACCAATTTCTGAATGTTGGCAACTAGGTAAACAAAACAAAATAAATAAATAAAACAAATAAAAATCTGAAAAATTCTGCACACCAAACAAAGCACAATTATAGGCTATATTAATTTGTGACAAATCACCTTTGTAAGTTAAGAAACAGGAAGTGCCATAAAGAAAAGTTTTATTAAGGGAAATTGATCACAGGTTCATCCAGGAAGCCTTTTATTCCCTGCTAAAACTATGGCATTTGGAAAGGGGTAAATTGGATTGTCAGACCAGGTAGAGAGGCATAGGAGTTCAGGAAAGAGGACAGAACTGCCAACAAAGAAGGAAAAGCTTCCCTGTAGTTCCTGGACAGAACAGGTGTTCTGGTGAGACTCCAAAGGAAGAAGCATTGGAAAAACAAACGTGACTATAACCCCGTGTAACTGCAAAAAGCACGACTATGTAGAAGGTGGGTGTAAATAGAAGGTACTCGGTTCAGTGAATGCCTACCTCTTCCATGACAATGACTATTATTGTCATTGCTGTTTTTGGAAGATCACCTAGGGAAAAGAAAGGTGGGATTCTGAGTCAAGAGCACAAAAGCATCAGATGATAAATCATACCTAGAGAAGGGGGCACCTGGGTGGCTCAGTCGGTTGAGCATCTGACCCTCGATTTTGGCTCAGGTCATGATTGCATGGTTCCTGAGTTAGAGCCCCATGTCAGGACAGAGTCTGCTTGTGAGTCTCTCTCTCACCCTCTCTGCCCCTCCCCTGCTTGCAATCTCTCTCTCTCTCTTTCTCTCTCTCTCTCTCTCTCTCTCAAAATAAATAAACATTTAAAAAAAAAGACCTAGAGAAGAGAAAGACATAGAAGACCCAGAAAAGTCATAGAGAAGCTCCTATTAGAGGTATGATCTTATGCAACTTTCTCTCTTCCTTCTTTTCTTAAAAAAAAAAATATGTATTTTTATTTACCCAAATAATATATTAAACATTTCTGGAAAAAGTTTTACGGCACAGATAAAGTAACATTTCACATGACCTCTCACCCTCTATTCTGCTCTTCTTCCCAGAGGCAATTATTGTTTACCTTTGCAGAACTTTTTCTATGCATTTACTCACCTATGAATGTATGCATAGCAATATTGAGTTAAAACCTCAAATATTACTGTACTCTGAATACCATATTACATATACTGGGCCTATGTCATTCTTTGTAACTCTGGCAGTGTGTTGTGTGATCAGGACAATCCATGGTTTGTTTAGTCTTTTCCGCTTTGCCTACTAACAAGGGGCAGTGAGCATCCACAAACATACTTCTGTGTATATGTGACAGTGGTTTTCTAGAAGAGATGTCTAAAAGTAGAGTTGCTGAGATAGAGGGACTTGCACATTTTATATTCACAAAAGTCCTGTCAAATTGTCCCCCAGTGGCTGTCACTATAGACTAGCTGAAGTCTTGTCTCTTCATAACCTGTCTACCACTGGACGTTTTTAGCCATTTTTCAATGACTTCATCTTTCTGAGCCTCTGGTTAATCTGTAAAATGATAAAAATCCCACTTCACAATAATTTATGATAATTATGTTAGTTAACAAAAGTGCCTACCCAAGTACCTAGCTCACAGTAGGTATTTCGTTTAATGTTCATTCACCTTCCTTATTATGGATCTGTGAGGGAAAATTTAGTTAAATTAGGTGTATTTGTATAACTTTTTTATGGTGCTAATAAATCTTTGCAATTATTAGCATGTGTTTAACCATTGAGTAAACCCACTTTTTAGTTCATATTCATATTCTATTTTCTTCATATAATATTTTTTAATGTTTATTTATTTGAAGGGAGGAGCAGAGAGAGAGGGAGAGAGAGAATCCATGCTCGGCGGAGAGCCTGACAAGGGGCTCAATCTCACGATGAGAGATCTCACAATCTGGGCTGATATCAAGAGTCAGATGCTTAACCGACTGAGCCCCCTAGGCGCCCTGTCATATCCTATTTGCATTTACATTAATCCTAAAAATAGGATATCCTATTTTTAATTAAAATGATCTAATTAGGAATATTCTTTCGAGTTTAGTGTCGCTGTAGTTTTGTCTTGTGTTATAACTCAATCTTCCCCACTATATTTCTTTTTCTAATTACTGTGAAATCTTTGTTTTTATAGTTCATGGTGACACTGTTTGGCCTTCATTTGTTCCTTTATCATTAGTCTGAGGCAAATAAGAGTGTACTTTAGTGAAAATTAATGTAAATCCAGGCTTATATTATTATTAATTTTTTTAGTTTTTCACTTGACTAAAAACCCAATTAAAAATTTTGTATAGAAAATTTAAGATCTCTAAATTTAAGGACCTCTAAGAATGTCCAAAGACCTCAGATTGAAATACACTGTCTTGACTGTCCACAGCTCAGTCAGGCTTACCAGTTGGATGTACACATTTCTCTACCTCATTGATCTTCTCTGTATGCTTTGCTTAATTATTCTAAGCAAACAATATGTACCAAGTTTTACAGTCCCTAAATCGAATTGATAAACTCCAGGGGCACCTGGGTGGCTCAGTCAGTTAAGCATGTGACTCTCCATTTCAGCTCAGGTCATGATCTCACAGAGACTGAGTCCTGCCCTGAATGGGCTCTGCGCTGACAATGAACAGCCTGCTTAGGATTCTCTCTCTCTCTCTCTCTTTCTCTCTCTTTTTCTATCAAAATAAATAAATATTCCTCTTTTGTTTTTCTGACTCATTACACCCAATACGTGAGCAATTCCTATCAATGCTACGTCTGAAACATTCCAAATTTATCTACTTCTCTCTCTTCCACTGTGCCATTCTGGTCCAAACCACATTGTTTCTAACCTTAAAGCCTTCTAGCCAGTCTTTCAGCTTAATTATTATCATCATTATTATTATTATTTAAAAATTTTAAATGTTTATTTATTTTTGAGAGAGAAAGAGACAGACAGCATGAGCAGGGTGGGGTAGAGAGAGAGGGAAACACAGAATCTGAAGCAGGCTCCAGGTTCTGAGATGTCAACACAGAACCCGATGTGGGGCTTGAACTCACAAACCATGAGATCATGACCTGAGGTGAAGTCGGATGCTCAACTGAATGAGCCACCCAGGTGCCACATTATTATTATTATTTTAGACAGAGTTGTGTGCTCAGGGAAGGGCCAGAGGAGAAGGAGAGAGAGAATCTCAAGAGGGCTCCACACCCAGCACTGAGCCTGATGTGGGGCTTGATCTCACAAGTGTGAGATCATGACTTGAGCTGAAATCAAGAGTTGGACCCTTGACTGACTGAGCCACTCAGGCATCCCTTTCAGTTTCATTTTTATTTGCCTACATTTTATTCTCCTCATAGCAAAAGAAGTCCTAAAATGTAAAGCAGATTGTAACATTCTTGTTCATAATGACTCCAATTTTCATGGCTTCCTTTCACAAATTCCAAAGTATGACTTCTTAGGACCTGTGGGATTTGGTCAGTGCCTGTTATTCTGGCCTATTCCCCCTTCACCTATCATATTCCAGACCACTCTATGTGTTTCTATTTTTTTAACCACATTAAGCTGGTTCTTGCCTAAGGAATTTGCCCTAGCTGGTCTCTGCCCAGACATTCCTATCCTATATCACTGTATGGTTGGACACCATAATACTAGTTTTAGTACACAGTAGTGGAATTGAATGTTACAGGGCACTGAATAGAAAGAATTATAGTCAGATATAAGCAGAAGTTGTAATTAGTAGAAATAATAACTTTTAATATCAGTCTTGGAATTGGAATAAAATGCTACCCAATAGAGAAATTCACTAGGTCTAAAATTTATTGAACTTAAAATCAGTGACTTGGCCAAGAGATAGCAAATCTTTGGCAATAAGAGAGCAGGACCATTTGGGAGTACAAGACCAAGACCAAGGATCATGAATACATAAGAACTGGACTAGTCAAAGGTCAGCCAGAAATGTCAGCCAGGGAGGAGACAAGAATCCAAACTAGTCGGACGTGAGTATCTGTCAAGACCATGTACTTTGGACTTGGAGTCACATCCCTTTTAACTTGTAGAGAACTTCTGCCCTCATCCATTGACTGATCCTCGTTACTTGATTGTTGTGTGCCTGTAGAGAGCTGGTAGTTAATCATTATTACGTAGTTTGTGGTCAATGAAGCAAGACAGTGCTGGTAACCTAGTGAGAAATTGGACGTGAAGTACCCATATTAGATCCAGATAATGTGGCTTGCTAAATGCATCTTTCATAACCATGAAAGGTAGTGATGTTGGAGTTTCAGTGTTACGAAACTGGGAGGAAGGATAAGAGTGTTGGTAAGCCCCCACTTTGGGCTTTCCGTATGTTCCAGGACTTCACTCAAACAATCGACGTATGATGGATACCAACCCACCTAAAATCCCCCAGCCTGGTTTCTTCTGGTATGCTTTGCTAAAACTGTATTACTTATACTTGGTAAACTTTGACACCTACAAATTGTGTCACAGTGCTCATTTTCACCAAACCTCCAATGCAGTTTTTTGCAGGACTACATCAAAGGGGCACATGTAACTCAGATTGGTGATAACACCTCGTTGTAGGGGCTACAGTTGCTTTAGAAAATAAAAACTATGTTGAAAGATTCCCTGGTAACTTAGAGAGGTCTAACTAGGATGACATTAAACAGAAAAAAGTACAAGTTAGTTACTCAGTGACAAAGAAACGAGTACATGTTGGGGAAAAATCAACTCTGTACAGCAATATGTGTACCTTTATAGGTGTGTACCCTTACATGTGAAACATCAGTAAATTACATAGCATAGTTCTTTTAAAAGGTAAAATGGCTGGGGTGCCTGCATGGCTCAGTCAGTTAAGCGTCCAACTTCAGCTCAGGTCACGGTCTCATGGTTTGTGAGTTAAGCCCCCGTGTGGGGCTCTGTGCTGACAGCTCAGAGCCTGGAGCCTGCTATGGATTCTGTGTCTCCTTCTCTCTCCGCCCCTCCCCCACTCATGCTGTGGGTGTCTCTCTCTCAAAAATAAATAAACGTTAAAAAAATAAAAAAAAAAATAAAAGCAAAAGTGGTATTTGTTATTTTAGATACTTCAACTGAAATATGACTCCTAGTTTCTGGAAAGAATCGTATTTTAGGTTCTTATTCGATTTTCAGAATTCAACTGTTCAGACCTTGGTTATTAGCCTGATTACTGAACTTAGATCTATAGCAGTAGTTTTCACAATTTAGGGTGCATAAAGATCACTTGGGTGCTTATATAAAAATAGGTTCTAAAAACTCATTCCTTAGACATTCTGATTTGGGTGCTTTTGGAAAGGGCTCAGAGGTCTGTCTTCTTGCTTAGAATCTTGGGGAGTTCTGATGCATGTGGTCTACAGACCACACTTTGAGTAACACCAATTTTTTTTCTTCTCCTTTAAATGAAATAAATAGTGAAAGTCAAGTCAGCTAATGCTGGCATTACTGAGCTGGTAAAAGGTTTAGATTAAGACATAAAAAGATGTTTTAAGTAGATTGTTTTATTACTTATTTATTTTTTAACTTTATTGATTTATTTTGAGAGAGAGAGAGCACAGGAGGGGCAGAGAGAGAAGGAGAGAATCCCAAGCAGGCTCTGCACTGTCATCGTGGAGTCCAATGTGGGGCTCAATCTCATGCACCATGAGATTGAGCCAATATCAAAAGTCGGACACTTAACCAACTGAGCCACCCAGGAGCCCCTAAGTTGATTGTTTAAAAAAAAAAAAATTAAATAACCTGAAGACAGAGGCATCTAGGTGTCTCAGTTGGTTAAGCGCTGACTTTGGCTCAGGTTGTGATCTCACCATTGGTGAGCTTGAGCCTCGCATCAGGCTGTCTGCTGTCAGTGCAGAGCCTGCTTCAGATTTTCTGTCTCCTTCTCTCACTGTCTCTCCCCTGCTTTCTCTCTCTCTCTCTCTCACACACACACTCTTTGTCAAAAATAAACATTTAAAACAAATTAAAAAAAAAATAACCTGAGGATAGCATTTGTCCATTTTAAAAACAGTAGTTTTTGAAATCTGGGCCCAGTACCAATAGCATCAGCATCACCTGAGAACTTACTAGAAATTCAACTTCTCAGGCCCCATCCCAGATCTACTGAATTAGAAACTCTGGGGCTGGGACTCAGCAATCTGTGTTTTAATAAGTCTTCTAGGTCATTCTGACATACACTAAAGCTTGAGAATCACTGGAGTAGAATAAATGGTGCTATACCTTGTCCTATTCAAAGGTCAATATACAAATGTAGAAGACTGTGAAGAGAATGGTAACTTTAAGTAGTCATTGCACTACTAAGGTGTGCAACTTGTTGCCTGCAATGTAATATTATCACAACCTCCTTTTTCAGCCTTAAAATGCAGGTTGTTTATTTTTGACCTTCAATAATATTGTATCAGCTACTAGCTGACAGTTCTAGTTAGTACTTCATTATCTGAGAGTTCCTTCTGGTTATGATTTTCCCTTTCCACAAGGACCAAACCTTATATGATCCCACCAAAGTTGAAGTAAGAGAACTTGGTGATTATGAATTGGGAAAAGACTCATTGAAGATGCCCGGGGCACTACCCCATTGGTAATTGGATGGATGGGGAAGTGACAAATAGAAGCGGAGGGTGATGAAGGCAATCGGGAAAACCAGAAGATGACGTTAGGAGATGTGGCAGATTGAAAAGATTGGGGAAAGGAAGACAAAGTGATGAGGAACAATCTTTAATATACTTTTTATAGAATGCTGACGGCCAGTTTTCTATCCAGAAAGGGAATGGAACCAGGCAAAGTGGATTCATCAAGAAGGCAAGATGCCTTTGACCACCTACCCTATACCACTTATGGGGCAAATGACCAAGGAATAAGAATCTCTGATCCTAAGGACGGAACCATAAAACTGTAGAACTGAACATTCTTGTGAATCTATTATTCCAGGGTAGTTCATCGAGTTTGACATAAATAGACCTTTATGAGGCCATCTTCTTGCTTCTACATAGGACTTAGAAACACAGAAGAAGGGAATCACTTAGTCTTAGGATGATATCTTATGTGATGTCCTCTTAAAAATGTCCTCCATTCTGATCAAAGATAAGAAATCTGAGGTCTAGATAAGTTTAGTGATTCACAGAGCTTAAAATCAGGAGATTCAGGGACAAGCATCCTGTTTTCCTTATTCAAGTCTTATATTCTTTCTACCATTCCATGAAACCAAAAACTGTGCCCTCTTTCTCTTTGTGTCTCCCCATCTCATTTGTTTGAAAGCTCTAAAAAGGTAAAAGCTAAACATCTTCCTTTTGAGAGTTTTTTCAGCATCTCATTGGTGAAATAACTGAAAAAATACATGCTACCCTCTAAAATGAAAGAAGCTAAGGAGGGACTTGGCAAAAACAGAAAATCAACAACTGATAAACTAAGCAAACATGCAGGTAGAACTCTTCCCCCCATACGGAAACAGTTTCTCCAAGTGTTTTGTTTTGTTTTGTTTCTATGAAAAGGAGTACCTTAAAATTTCTCAGAAGTCATGGCTGTATGTTTGCTTGCCCATCCATGTGTTTGCATGTGTGCATGTGTGTGCTGAGATGATTCTAGGGGTAAGCAAGATTGATCGCTAACTTCCCAGAAAGGAGGGAAATTGTTGATAGTCAAATCTCTGAGCTAGGGGAAAGAAAAGGGGACCTGAGGTGGGAAGAGAGAATAGGGAGGACATTTCCCAGGCAGACTCTCTATTGACTGTTCAACCTTTATGGAGAATCCAAGATAACATTAAAGAAGTGACCCATTTGGTGGAGTGAGGAGTACGTCAATAGCATGTGGGTTAGACATCTATTTGATAGGGTTTGGAGAAGACTCCAGTTGATACAATCCAGCCATAGCTGGGCGGATTGAATAAAAACTGTTTGGAGATGAGAGTGGCTGACATGGGCTGGAGTTCGGGAGTGCCTGATTGTTGTCACTAGTGGGGGCTTCTTTTGACCTCAGTGGGGTAAAAAGCCCTGCCTTTCTCTGGACATCACAAGAAAAGAAGGACAAAAGTTTGCTGTGAAAGTATGTGGAATTGCTGCTTTGTAATTTCATAATGAGTTCAACTGTTAGGGCACCTTTTTGTGCAGCTTTCTTGCTATGTAGGATGTTTCTATGAGGTGTAAAACTGTAGTCTTATGACTGCTCACTGTTTCTCCTGGCCAGTCGTTATAGGATGCTGGGCAAAAAGGAATCTCAGGATATATCTGCTCATGGTTCCAAGTGGGGGTGGGGCAGTACCAGCTTCCAAGGAAGCATTTGGAATTAGGGGTGGGAGTGGAGGAGGGACTGGTTTTCGGTTGCTGCGATGGCTCGTGAGTGCCACCAGCTTTCCAGTGGCTAGAAGTCAAGGAGGCAAGGTAAGCAAGACAGTTGTGTTCAGTGAGGAATAGTGTGTCCTCAATGGCCAGTGGCATTTAGGAGAACCGAACAGCTCATTTTATTTATGAGATCCAGGGGTTATGTGCTCCAGAGGCAGGTACGGAGCCTAGATCAGCTCTCTCTAAATACAGCAATGCAGTGTCCCTTCTACCAGAGCTCATTCTGCTGCCCCACCAAGGCCTTCTCATAGCTACCATCTTGTATGCAGAGAAGCCCAAGACATTTTTACATCCACCTAACAACATGATTGGAAAGGCAAGTTACTTTGACTATACTCGACATCATCAACAAAAACAAATCCATACTTTCAAACAACTGAACATTTAATAACTTGCCGCTGTGAATGATCTTATGATTGGTCTTCTTCTGGCACCGATGATCATGAGCGGCTTTCCTTTGAATGTGCCAATCTTTCAAAAGATAAATGTTGTTTATCTCTCAAGACAATCATAAATCGTGCAAAGACAAAGATGCAAACATCGGAGTTTTTCAGAAATGTGGTTTTTTGTTCAAAGTAAACTAAAAATAGCAACACAACTTCTTGATTTTCTGATTCAAGTCATCTCATGTGCTAGTCACTTGGTTTGGTTTCCCAAGCCCACTCTAACTGAGATGGTGTAGGCAGTGAAAAAAGGGGCACTGGCAAATGTCTCACGAAGTTTCATCTTGAAAGGTGGGACTTAAACCAGAAAGGTAAAAGGCTAGCCTAATTTCCAGAGACTGAGTGGTTACAATTTCAATTAGGCATTATACACCCATAGAAGAAGGCAGTTCTCATTCTCATATATATTGCATTTCTGACATTGAAAAATGTGGACTCTGTCTCAGGAATTTTGCCCTGGCAACCCTGGAATAGAGGTTTTTGACAGCTGTCATTATTTCCAGGCCTTCATGGCCCACAATTACTGGTTCAGAACCATCGCCCTGAATTTCATAACATTACACAGCAGCCTGCAGGCTAGGGCCTAGACACTTTTCTGGTTTCCTGGGGGCTGTGGCTAACCTCCAGCATTTATTGTTTTTTATCATTTTCTTGCGGCCTTCTTACAAGGCCCCTGCTATCCAGAGAAGTTTCTATTTCCTGGGAATTAACATAAAGAAGAGGTATGTAACCTACTTCTTTCAATTTCACAGATCTGTAGAGCTGGAAGGTGCCTTAGAGGTGGTCTAATTCACATTCTCTTCCTGTTTTGCAAATGAGAAGGTAGTCAAAGAAATTACTTGCCAAAGTCACCCAAAGTTGATAGAGTTGGGCCCCAAATGGAATCTCTCAACATTAAACACAACTACATTGTCCCATTCAGTATCTGTGGGCTGATGAGGTTCGCTACCACTCAGAACACTCAAACTACCCGTTGTCATAGAATTAGGGAATCATTCGGAATACAAAACCATTTCTCCCCCCCGCCCCAGCAACTTTTTCAAACTTTGAAATTGCTTTACTTCAAATTTTTGAACCTCAATCTGTATATCACAAAGGGTGCCACCAAAATCCCCAACACTCTTCATCATCTTGCTCATGTTCTTGGGGTTGTAGGTGTGTGTATGTGTGCTTTCCGAGGTAGGATGTCTTGCATCTCTGGCTCTGAACAACAAAGTGGCTGAAGCTGTTAGAAGCTGCAAGAATGCCCACTTCCTACTTGACTGGTGACATATTTTTGCAAAGCTGTTCTCACTCAGCTTCCCCATATCAAGCAAATTAAGATTTAGAACACTGACTTCAAGTTCCTTTTTATGCTGTTTCTGTTCTGTACAGTAAAAGAACTTTTTTCACACACGCAAAATATTTGTCACCAGTGAATTTGAATTATAAGTATTATCTGCCACTCTGCATTTACCTCATACAGAATGTCTTCCATCATTAGTTCCTGGTAATATTGGTCCTACTGAACTACTTTGAGAGAAAAAAAAAAAAAGGTCTATGGCCAAATACGATTTGGAAATTGCCTTAAGCTATACTCTCATTAAAAAAATTTTTTAATATTTATTTTTTAGGGAGGGAGAGAGACAGAGCATTAGCAGGGGAGGAGCAGAGAGAGAGGGAGACACAGAATCTGAAGCAGGCTCCAGGCTCTGAGCTGTCAGCACAGAGCCCTACGCAGGGCTCAAACTCGTGAACCATGAGATCATGACCTGAGCTGAAGCCAGATGCTTACTGAGCCACCCAGGCACCCCTATTATCATTTTTGATATTTATAATGCCCAGTAGTGTATTAGAGACCTTACAGTTAACAACGAATTTAACTTTGTTTAACCCAGGATTTCCCAAACATACTTGAATTACTTTTTCCCTAGAACATTTATTAATATCCTACAGAACTCAATGTCAATGGGCAATTTCGAGATATCATCTAGCCTTTATTGACTGTGTTCTGCATGCTTTACAGGGTTCTAAGCACTTTATGGGAATGAAATTTTGCTAAGGCTCAAATATCAGAGTACAAATTCAGACTGTAGTCAAAAGGCTCAGGGTTCCATTTTGGTTACATCTCTTACTAGTTGCATAATTTTGGCCAAATTACCTAATAATCTCTGAGCCTCAGTGTCTTCATTGCAAAATGGGGAGAATAAGAATATATTGATATAATGTGGGGAGAGAAGAAAGGAAGTACTGATACAATATCCAAGTTGAAGAATAGTGATACTTAGATTTTTTTTTAACTGCACCAAGATTAAAAAAGAAAACACAGAAGTCCTGTCATTATGTTTTTGATAACTGAGGCTAATTTTTTTTTTAATCTTTAAAGAAACTTATCTTTGGGTTTTTTCTCCAAATCTTTTAACATATTGCAATAGTTTTCTGATAGATACCTGAAACTTTTTTCATAATCTTAGGAAATCTCTTATTTTAAGAAAAATGTCACCTTCTGTAACACATAGAAAACTTAGTGAGTTTTAAAACCTTCTTCCTAGCCCTGATTCTCAGCGGGTTGGGGCACAGAAAAGTTTGTAAATTGCTTCCCGTGGAAATGTACGCTAAATGTTGATTTCCTCATTAGCGAACAAGAGCCTTTTTAGTTCAAAATAATAACAACGGATAACCTTTTGTAGAGTGCTTACTAGGTGCCTGGCACTAAAAACTCTACTTATGGAAGTATTCACGTAATTCCTCCAAAACTGTAGAAAGTAGGTAGCATCATTGTTCTCATTTGTAGGTGAGGAAACAAGCAAATTATTAAATTGCCCCGAGGCTGGCAGCTACTGAGGGACAGAGTTGGGAATGAATGAAAGGCAGCCTGCCTGGCTCCAGACCACGTGCAGCAGCCCACCCTGCACCAGCCCCCGTGTTGTAGCCCAGCAGCAGGATTGGTTTGGATTCCTGTGGAGGAGCAAGAAACATAGGGTAGAATAAGAAAAAGGAAAAAAAAAAAAAAAAAGATGAGATCTTTTCTAGTTCTAGGGGACAGGGAACAGTATGTAGACTTTATCTTTCCAGCAACCTTTTCACTTCCCACACTTCTCTGGCCGATACTCTAAGTTACAGAAAACTGCACTTTGGCACTGCCAAGCTCTCACTTCTGTCCGGACGTCTGACCTGCTCATCCGTTCTCCCTCAAGCCCCTCTCCTGGGCCTCTCTCCTCTTTCTTCACTGGCCTGGGCAACACCTACTCTTGGGGCTTAGCTTAGGCATCAGCTCCAATAGGAAGCCTTCTCCTTAGACCCTCCAGGAGTACCTAAGTCTCCCGGCACCCAGAACCTGTGTTCTTCCTACCTTACGGCTTATCGGTGGGCAGTATAGGTGCCCACTGACTTGCTCCTCTTACACGACAAGCAGGGAAGCAGAGATGCATTCGGCTCACCTCTGTTGGATCTCTAGGGTCTAGTGTGGCACCTAGCACATGCTTGGTGCTTCATGATGATTGTTACTATCCACAAGCATACCATTTCCCAGTGGTTTACCATGTCCAAAATACTGATTCTCACCTACAGTTTCCTCTTCCTAGTGCATAAAGAGGACAGTTATTTCAGACCCTGTCATATGGCTGGAAGAAAGAAGAAGGGGTGTGTTTCTCCTCAAGCTTTGCCTATTCTATTTTCCTGTGCCTCTTCTTCCTCCCAAGCCTTCCATCAACACTTAATTCCTATTCCAGTCCTCCCATCCTTAGGTGTGATGAGGACATCCTTTGCAGAAGCATATGGAGGTTGGATGTTGACTAAGACTCTTAGGGAAGTCCCTATTGTGACACTGACCAGTACCAGGAAGACTATGTGGGTAGAACTCTCACCACAACTATGGCTGTCCGGCCAGCAATTTTGACCCATTAGAGGCAGAACTCATGACAGAGAGAAGCAGAGATGTTATAGCAACAGACACTATTGCTGCTGTTGTCTCCACGAAGTGGCAATGGGTGGTAGATGTTACGCACTGAATGCTGGTCTGGTTCAAACTGACTGCAGTAGGGGCAGAAGGCAGCTTGGGAGAACACCTTCTACTTTCTATCTCTCCTTCCTCTCCTCTGATCATGTTATAATTATGTGTGATAAACTCTCATATGAAGCTCTCTTATAAGCCAGGTTATATTACTCTGATTTTCAATTTTTAGTAGCTGTATCATCAGCATAAAATCTAAGTAAGACATACCAAAGTGATTATTTTTCTCTGTTTTTTTTTTCTGTATGTTTTTGAAACAGAATTTTAGATATTGGCTTACTCAGTTACTCACTCATTTATTCAACCAGTGCTAGCTAAGCATATAGTACAAAGTACTTGCTAAGCACATTGTGAGGGGCTTGAGAATGAGTAGGGCATGGTCCTTGCTTTTATGGAACTCACAACACACAAGGGTTCAGGCACAGAAATAACTAAAACCATATAGAATGTAACTGGTATGATATTGCAGGAAATGTTAATTCAGTTTCATAGATGTAGCTGAGAGACCAGCAGGTCATTAGATTAGTACTGTTTGGTAGAATGTTCTGGAATGATGGACATGTTTAGTATCTGGGCTGTCATGTACTATAATCATTAGACGCTGTTGGCTATGGAGTATATAAAATGTGGTCGGTGCAACTTAGGAACTGAATTTTAAATTTTAAATTTTTTTTTTTCAACTTTTTTTAATTTATTTTATTTATTTTTGGGACAGAGAGACAGAGCATGAACGGGGGAGGGGCAGAGAGAGAGGGAGACACAGAATCGGAAACAGGCTCCAGGCTCCGAGCCATCAGCCCAGAGCCTGACGCGGGGCTCGAACTCACGGACCGCGAGATCGTGACCTGGCTGAAGTCGGACGCTTAACCGACTGCGCCACCCAGGCGCCCCTGAATTTTAAATTTTAATTAATTTCAATTTTAGCAGCCCCCTGTAGCTAGTGGCTGCTGTAGTGGACAGTACAGATCTAGATAGTAGTCTATCAGATGAAATGTAAAAACTTAGAAAAGCACTGGGTCGCAAGAAGCAGGCTGACATGTCAACAATGTAGAGAGAGAACTCAAGTTCTTATGAGCTCCAGACCCTTATAACTACCTGTGTATTTGAAACACCAAAGCCTTTTCTAATTGAATACATTCAAAATAAAAATCATGGTCCTCCCACAGAGCTAATGCCTCATTTTCTAATCTATCTATTCTCTTTCCTGATTTCTACTGCCACCTGTCTAGTACAAGCCCCTGCCTGGATTACTGCAATGGTCTCCGACTACTTTATATTGTTTCTAGAACAATCCTTCCCAAATACCAAATCTGACCAGATCACCCTCACACTTAGTAAAAGCTCCAAGTCCTGATTATGGCCTATAACAGTTGGTCCCTGCTTACCTCCCAGTCCCACCTTTTCCTGCTTTTTTTCCCTTTATCTCCATTGCAACCTCATTTACCTTCTTATTGTTCATTAAACCATGGGGGTGTGAATGGAGAGCAGGTGGCATGTACAGATGCGATTAACATGCATGTGTGTGTGCATATGTGTGTGGTGTGACCAAATATTATATACCGCTATCATGTGGTTTCACCAAAATTTGAGGAAGCTTCCAGAGGCACTGTGCAGGTGCCTCTGAGCAATAAAAATAGATGCTTTTGCTTGGGCCTAAGTTCTGTCTTTAATATAAGCTTTGATTAACTAGAAGGCTTTTAAAGAGACTCATGGACATCATTTTACCTGGGTTAGTGTGGCCTATGCAAGTACAACATGGGAAAACAGAGTTTATTTCAGCACTATCGTGTCCCTTGCTATCTAGGTCATCACAGATCCAAATCAGAGAGAAGATAATGAGCCATAGCTAAAGCCCTTCAAAGGTCAGGGTCCTTGGTATGTGGGTGATGTCAAACATTTGGCAGAATACAGTGTCCAGCTGGAGGTACAGAAATGGGTAAGAGAAGGCTTTCTTTATGCCACTACTTTCTTTTACAGCAGTTGGTATCTGGGTCTCGCACACTTTTGTGGTGTTGTTTCTTTTTCTATTTGTTGTTATTAGTTTTTCTAGGTGTTTCAGGAAAATTTCATTAACCTCAAGTGTCACTGAGGCAGAATTGTCTTCCCAGGAAAAAAGGAAACACACTGTAGGCAGCCCTAGCTCTAAGCCAAACTAAACTGACAGAGTCTGTCTTCCAAGACCCTATGCCTCCTCTTGATATGTTTCCCTCTGTGGGTATTTCCAAACTCTGGTCCAGGAAGGAAAGTGGTCGTATTCAAGGTGTTGTTAGTTACAGCTGAAAACCAATGTCATGTGAGCATTTGGTCTGCTAGGACCTATCTTAAGGGTACCTGCCTCTTACAGGAGGACCAGCTGGGCTCCCCAGCGTAATGGGAGAGTCAGTGCTGTCCAGGAGTCATCTGTGATGCTACACAAGTCCACTGCCAAATGCCAGCTCGAGCAGCACGCCAGGACAACCCAATGTCCTGACAAGATAATCTGGCATGGTTGCGACCAGCTGTCTGGTTTTCCTTGATATCTCCCCCCTCCGATCCCTACTCCATCCCGGGCTTTCCTAAGGAAAATGAGTTCCTAACACCACTTGAAACAATCTGTTCTTGACTTTGTAAAATCTAAAATGGTAGTTGCCATTTAAAGAAAGACTGATTTGAGTTCGTTTTTTTTCTATTGTCAGGTTCATAAGAATCTCCTGGGCGAGTTATTAAAAATGGAGATACATAGGCCCAAAGCCAGCAGTTCTGATTCAGCAAGAGGGCTATGGTGGTGATGGAATTGGGGGTGGGCAGCAGCAGTCTTAAGTTTTTTGAAGTGTCTGAGCCTGTTCTGGTGTAGACGGTTCACAGGCCACCCTGGGAGAAACAATGCCTTGAGAAACTATGGGTAAAAAGAAAATTTTATAATAGGTGTCAGGTGAGATATTTTGAAGTGCTGAAAATTTACTTCATCTAATGTCAAACTTAGTTGTATTTAGCAACTTAAAAGAAAACCCAATATTCAGCGATTGGAAAGAACATAGTAATGTAGTAAAAACTCATTTTCAAGGCGCCTGGGTGGCTCAGTCAGTTACACATCTGACTTTTGATTTCAGCTTAAGTCATGATCTCAGTTTGTGGAATTGAGCCCCATATCAGGCTCTGGACTGACAATGGGGAGCCTGCTTGGGATTTTTCTCTCTCCCTCTCTACCCTACCCCTGGACGTGCATGAGTGCTTTCTCTCTCTCTCTCACAAAATAAATAAATAAACTTAAAAAACTGTATAAAAATGAATTTTCTAGGCTGATTTTGTGGCTATATCAGAAAATCTGATTATATTTTTCATAAAACTATCTAAAGCAGATAGTTTCCAAAATTTTGAGGTGAATTATAATTCAATGAATTGATCAGTGAAATCTGAAACATTTTGCAGTGCTGTACTTGAATAGAATAACAAAAAGTTACAATAATAAACAATTGTGGTTGGATTTCTGCACAACAGGAATTGAGAGAATAACGAGGAATCTGAACAGAGCTGCAGGCGCTGCAATGTCCAGGAGGGAGGGGCCGTCCTTGGCAAAGACTAGCCAATTCAATTATTTTAACCAAAAGAAAGTTTGGTGATTTTCTTCTACAAAGAGGTATACCTATCTTAATAAAATCAATGTTGTTGACTAAATTAAGTTACTAAAATATGAAAATTTGAGAACAAAAGTTAAATGGGTTATTTTGAGACATTTCAACATGAAAATCCTAAACTATTGGGTAATATGTATAATTGATACAAATGTGTCTTTTTTCTGTTCACTCACAGACTACAAAAATGTTAATTTTCTTGCTTTTTCAAGAAAATTTCCAAGGAATTTTCACATTGAATGATTAGTCCATTTGAAGGAAAGACTAATTTTGTACTTGCAGAGTGTGCTATTAAATGTGCTACCATTATTGAAAACTGGGATTTTCCTTTAATATTCTTTGTTGAATCAAGATGCTGAAGTAACTTACATCAATTTACTGGTGTGGAAAAAAAATCTCTTCAGTAAATGTATACATTTCTTGATGGTTCACCCTTTGCCCTCAAATTTATTTTAATGGTGTTATAGAGAGATACTTGCTGAATATAGCTTCTGAGCCAGTGCTTTCTCTCAAAAGTGAGAGATGATACACAACCTGTTCTGACATAGTTATAAAAATTTATAGAAATCACCTCTAGCTCATTTATCAGAAGTTAATTAATCTCTATCCCATGGACATCTTTCAATACCAATTTACATTCATTTTTTTCCCCCACTAAATGGAAAACACTTTAAGTAAAAGCAGTATTGACCCAGCTTTAGTTGACTTTGATTCCAGCTTATACTCTGCTAGCATTTATACCATAAGTCTGGAATCTAAGAAAAACCTTTCTCTGAAGAATATAAAACTTTTTAAATTCCCAATAATAAATTACATGTCATTTAAAGCACTCAGCACTTTTCTAGAAGCTCTATCTTTAGATCTAATAAATTCTTAGGGATAGGAAAGAAATACTCATTAATGTAAACATTGTTTTTCTTGCAACATAGTTCAAAAAGTGAAAAACCTATACAATTTGCTTCTTTAGGACATTTATCTTATTTTTTATTACTAGATGCAAACTCTACACTGACATATACATGCTACCAATACTTGTGGATGGTTGTATTTTTCAGTTTTTTTTTTTTTTTTTGCATTGTGTAAACCCAAACATTAGGTGATTCCTTTAAGATGACCCGTTGGGTATTTTTTCTGATATTGATACTTTATAATGGTTAAAGGTCCTATTAATGTTTTTCCTCTTAGATACATGATTAAAAGTTCCCAGTCAAGATGACAGGCTGACTACATGCTGTAGTAAGCTCTCTTACCTCAAATCTGTAGAAATATTGGAAAAAGTGATAACAAACACATAAGCAAACCATAAATATACTGGAAAACAAGAAAGTAAATCCACAGTGAACTAGAAGCCATGAGAAATCCCTAAAAGACAGATTTAAAGAGAGATCAGCTCAAAGAGAAAACAGAAGTCCAAAAGGAAGACAAGAGAGAGGGTGAAAAAGAGTGAGAGCCCACCCAGAGTGCTCTAACCCAGAGATGGAGAATGCTGGGGATAGGGAGGGGCTCAGAGTGAGTACTTGGGGGAACAAAGCATGTGTAGTAAGGTGGTTGGATTTCTGCACAACAGGAATTGAGAGAATAAGGAGGAATCTGAACAGAGCTGCAGGCGCTGCGATGTCCAGGAGGGAGGGGCTGTCCTTGGCAAAGACTAGCCAATAAAGTGCCCTCCCTACAGCACACTCAGCCACCCTCTTGCTCCACTGAACTTGGGATCTTCACCCAATCTGGCTGCACAAACAGAAACACCAAACAATCTAACTGAATCTCCAGTACCCCACGCACACAAATGAAGAACCTCCGCATTTAAGAAAAGCCCATACCAACAAAGGAAAACTTGAGTCAACAAATAGTAGATCTCACACGGAAAGAAAGAGTAATGTGGCAAGAGAGATGCAAGGAGATACAACATCTCAAAGGATCAAGCTGATATAGTGATAATGAAAATCTTTTACGTGTGTTTAAATAAATCACAGTGGGATTTAATATTTGCGACAAGTGGGCGACATTGTGGCTGGTACTGGCTGATACCTGAGGCAACTCTTGATGGCCACCATCTACTACTCCTGTATTTATCAATGGGGTCTTTATTTGAGCATTTCTCCTTTCCCCCTTTGGCAAATGTAATTAAATTGATGCCAATGACTTGAGTCTTTAGGCTATATCAGGAACCATACTAAATATTTGTCATGCATTTCTGTTTAATAATCACAATAAGCCAACAGCAGAGTAGACTTATCTCTATGAACAGATGAGAAAACTGAGGTGGAGGGGGGCTGAGGACCTTCCTTGGGGTCCCACGGTAACTGTTGAAGCTTTTACTGGATCCCGAGGCTCTCTTAACAACAAAGCCTCTGCTCTGAATGCTCCCTGATCAAAAATACTCGTGTAAACTGTGCTTTTCAAAACCAAAGAGTGTTCCTGTGTTAAAATACACCCCACTTCTCCTAGATCACTCAGTGCTCATAGGGCTTCCTGAAGGCTCTCCAATCAACTTTGCAGCAAGATTAAAAACAAGTTTCCAGCTCACAAAAATAGTGACAAGCCCTAAAAAAATACCTGTTTTTATCTATGCCACATTCACCCACTCCTTTTCTCGTTAGACTCACAGACGCAGGAATTTGTCCCCAGCATCAAAACTTGAGAGCACTTTTCTTCAAACTTGCATTCCTTTGAAGATCAACCAAAAAGCGGTAGAGAGGAAATGCACCCTTTATTTTTGGACAACCACCTAGCTTTCTTTCTCATTGGCTTAATTTTTTTGAAGTACTATATTAACATAGGACTATTTTAAAGATTAGATTCGTAATACCCTAAACATTGTTGAAGAAAAAGATGAACGTTGTTACCAAGTGATGTTATCTCCATGGTGGAGAAACTAGGCCAGTACAGTTGCACTTGAGTGGTGACCAGATTGAGAGCATAGAAACATCCAGAGCTTCTGATTCTGCTCTTTCCTTAGAACTCCTGGTCAGTTTGGGTGGAGGGGAGAGTGAGGGCCCTCAGCAAGCATGGGGACATCCAGAGGGAACAAGTGAAGTCACCTTGGGCAGAACTGTGGGCTCCAGGGTTATCCTGGCCTCTGTCAACCAAGTGGCAGTTTTTACAATGGCACACAATTATTCAGGCTTGCTTTCTTCCTTCCTTCCTTTCTTTCTTTCTTTCTTTCTTTCTTTCTTTCTATTTATTCATTTTTGAGAGAGAGAGAGAATGAGCATGAGTGGGGGAGGAGCAGAGAGAGAGGGAGAGAGAGAGGATCCCAAGCAGGCACCATCCTCACTGTCAGCGCAGAGCCCGACACTGGGCTCAAACTCATGAACTCTGAGATCATGACCTGAGCCGAAACTGAGAGTCAGACACTTAACCAACTGAGCCACCCAGGCGCCCCCATTCAGGCTTTCTGAGTCTGTTCATCTTAGGGAGCACTTGTGTTGTTCTTCTTTGCCTTTCAATACTACCTGTAGTGCTAAATATGGGTGTTTAATTTGATGAATACTAATTATATGTGCCAGGTGAAAAACACTGTGCTGAGCTAACCTGAAGGCCACTGGATGGCAGAAGGGGAGAAAAGAGATGAAAACAAAAGGGAATAGAGAACAGAAAAAAGGAAGAAAGGAAAGAGGGGGAGAGAGTGGCAGAGTCCTTGCTTACAGGTGTTCTGGGGGGGCCGGGGAGCACTACACTACTCCAGGCTGACAGTCAGGGCCAGCTGGTGGGCACCAGTCAGCTGATGTATACAATTTAACCACCAGCTGTTAAAAGAATGAACTAGCTAAAGTCCTCCAAGGGTTCCACTAAGTGTAGTGACCCCTGGACCTCTTTGTGATCCAGCAACTAACAGGTCAATGCCTGACACAGTAAAGAATTTTCCGGATTTTGGTGCCAGCCATCCAGATGTTAGATATTTGAATATCTATCACCTTTGCACTTTCCTTAACTAGGCAAATTTTTAAGATCAACCATAGGATACTACCTGTTTGCTTAAACAGATCACTCACTCATTTCCATGTTTGGATATAATCACTGACTCTCAGTGTCCTGCTTCAGTGGTATAGCATTTCTTTTGTTTTTAAAAAAATACCTATGGCTTAGGAAGAAGCCCTTCCTCTCCCCACCATTCTCCTTCCCCTCCCCCACTGTAACAGCTCTCCCAGCCTGCAGTATTTCTTAAGGTGGTCTCAGGACAACCTGCATTAGAACCACTTAGTGACGTTGATAACTATCCTAATTCCTGGGTCCCATCCAGCTTCTTGAACTACAAACTTTGGGGTTTTCTTATGCAACTTAAAGTTTGAGAATCTTTGAAAGAGTAAGACCCAATTTTGATGTTCTCTTGTTCCTTCTGAGTATATGACACATACACTGTTGATTAGACCATCTACCCATTTTGGCCATCTTTCTCCTTAGAGACCCATTTAGTGTCAGAATGGTGAGGAAAACATGTAAGGAACAATTGATTTGCAAGGGTGTCCTTGTAATATTTTAATTCAGGAAAGAATCTGAAAACTTTCAAATCCCATGTGTGATAGAAGAAAGCCATCTCTAGCACTTCTATCTAAAAATAGAACCTATTTTTTAAGGATCTTTGGTCATCAGTCACTGGAAATTGATGGGAGGGGGCACCTGGGTGGCTCAGCCAGCTAAGCGTCTGACTTCAGCTCAGGTCACGATCTCATGGCTTGTGAGTTCAAGCCCCGCGTCGGGCTCTGTGCTGACAGCTCAGAGCCTGGAGCCTGCTTTGGATTCTTTGTGTCTCTCTCTCTGCCCCTCCCCTGCTTGTGCTCTGTTTTTCTCTTTCTCTCTAAAAAATAAACATTAAAAAATTTTTTTAAATAAAAAAATAAAAGAAAATGGATGGGAGGATCAAACAATCACAACAATTGGAACGATTTCATTCTCACACTTCTAGTAGCGTCACCCTAACTCCCCTGGGTGTATTCTATTTATTAGCAGCTTGTTTCTGGTAATATAATGGCCATTAATAGCAATACAAAATAAAACCACTTCCTCCCCACTGGCCATCCGTCCCACCAATGTCTTCCACTTTCAAAGGAAATGGCATGGAGACTTTTGAATAAAGAACTTCTGTTGATATACAAAGGAAGGTAATAGTTTAGTGTAAGGGTTTGGATCGCAGACAGCCAAACTATCCTGAAAAAGAAAACAGAATGTTCTCTGGGCACCTGGGTGGCTCAATCGTTTAAGCGTCCGACTTTTGATTTCAGCCCAGGTCATGGTCTCATGGTTTGTGAGTTTGAGCCCTGCATCAGATTCTCTCTCTCCCTCTCTCTCTGTGCCCCCGCATCTGTCTCTTTCAAATAAGTAAATTAACTTAAAAAAAAAAAAAAAAAGAAGAAAGAATGTTCTGATTCTTCTTTGCCCTTAGGAAAGAAAGGTCAAAGAAATAAGGAAGGAAAGGAGAAGGTGAACAGCAGAGGATGTGAGGGGAACCTGAGGTATAAAATCCCTAGCTGCCAATATTCTGTTTTAAATTTCTGGCTTTGATGCAATGTAAATGACTCCAGTGTCTGACACCTTCACTGAAGTCTGTCACGCACAAAAACGTCTTCGGTGAGTGGTTTGTGGTGAAAACTGAGGAAAGGCTACAAGTCTCGTCTGGGTGACTGCAGTACAGCGCAGGGCCAGAGAGGCGGTTCCTAAACTGTGACAAGTTAGAAGAGGCAAGAGCCAGAAACCTGAAGTGACCTTGAAAATTCAAGTGGCTTTGTCCTTCATTGATCGGATTCAATTTTTCCACGAAACACGGGCTGGCATTTGAAATTAACTTTATCTAGATTAAAAAAAATGTTTTTACTTATTTTTGAGAGAGAGAGCGAGAGAGAGAGCAGGGCAGGGGCAGAGAGAGAGGGGGGCAGAGGATCCAAAGTGGGCTCTCTGCTGTCAGCACAGAGCCCAACGTGGGGCTCAATGTGGGGCTCATGAGATCATGACCTGAGCTGAAGTTGGATGCTTATCCCACTGAGCCACCCAGGTGCCCGACTTTATCCAGACTTTAAGGAGCACACCAGCAGCTTTTCTATTTTCTGCCTTAGGTTTTCCATTTCAAAATCATGTTGGCCCATGTAATTAACCATGGTTTCTTAGTAGTTCAGAACTCAGCAGCCTCTTTGGTTGTCATGCCTCCATAAAGCTCAGCATTTTC
Organism: Panthera uncia; assembly: GCF_023721935.1. Taxonomy (NCBI): domain Eukaryota; kingdom Metazoa; phylum Chordata; class Mammalia; order Carnivora; family Felidae; genus Panthera; species Panthera uncia. The sequence continues at coordinate 121,637,651 of NW_026057577.1, read as the reverse complement.
TGTAGGTTCTACTAATAGGTTTCATTGACCCAAAAGAAAGGAGATTTGCAGTGATGGTACGGAGGAATGGAAAAGAATACGATTGAAAACATAATCAGAGCTTAGAAGACAAGAATGCAGAAGAAAGCAAGAGAATAGGAGGGAGGCAGTTGGGTGCATTGTGGCGGAGTACCATTTGCTAGGTTGAATGTCACAGGCCATCTTCTATACACTGAATGCGTCCCTCAAATTCAGGTGTTGAAATTTAATCCCTAATGTGATGGTGCTAGGAGGGCGGCCTTTAGGAGGTGATGGGGTCCTCAGGCTGGAGCCCCCATGAATGGGATTAATGCCCTTACAGAAGAGACGCCAGAGAGCTCCCTCATCCCTCTGCCATACCCACACTGTGAGAAGACAAGCAGGAAGTGGGTTCTCACCAAATCTGCCAACACCTTGATCTTGGATTTCCCAACCTCCAGAACCGTGAGACAGAAATTTCTGTTGCTTCTAAGCCACGAGTATTTTTGTAACTAGCAGTTTGAGCTAACACACTGCCTCACCTTGTAACAGTCCACCCAACCAGTAGGTCCATTTAGATAATCACTCAGAGTTAGCGAAGAAAGCAAGAGTTCCCAACCGGCAGATAGAGATCTGGCAGATCTACAAACCTCATCTGCTTTCATGCCACTCAGCCAGACATGGTTAATTTCTCCCCGTGAGGACTAAGGACTCAAGGCTTCAGAGAAATCAAAGACGGCTTCTTTCTACAATATAGTGAGGTTTCCTGCCTGTTAAACTGCTCTATCAGGTCTAGAAAATCTTCTTTATTTTAGAGTAACATGAATGACAAATGTATTTTGTAAACTTGACTTATCCTCCTGCCACATGAGACTGCTTTTGAAGAAGCAGCTGAGGAGAGTCATGTGCATGCATGCATGCATGCGTGCATGTGTATGTGTGTGTGTGTGTGTGTGTGTGTGTGAAGCTGAAGTTCTGGAAACAGGGAGAAGGGGGTCCTGAAGAAGCTGCAGTCCAGATCCTCAGTAACTGAGAGGATGTGAATACATCAGCTTCTTTAAGGTGACAATTTGGAACAAAAATAGAAAATACTGTACGAGTTAAAAACAAACCACTATGAGGGGGCACTTTTAGTACTCATCCAGGATCCTTTCTCCCCTTAATGGAGTTGAGCAACTGTTATTCCCGAATAGGGGGAACGAACACTCGAACACAATCTGGATACCTGTGGTATTTATCCGCCTTGTGCTTACTTTGGAAAGATTTTCAGCCGCCTGGTTGTACTCGTGGTATCACTACACACGATGCTCTTGAACGCCAGATGCACTACGTGATGGTTCTGAGAATTACAGGCAGATCAAGAGAATAGTGGTGTTATGTGGCAAGAACCTTTTCCTGTGCCTCAACAGATCCACTGCCAGCCCTGGAAAAACATACTCTCGGTTGCCAGGAGAGTGCCGCTGGCTGAAGAAGCCGTTGTGTGCAGACGTGCAGCTGCAGAGAGAAGCCGACTGCTATAATAAATACATATAGTGCTTCTACAACACCCGTTCTTACTTTGGGGAAAGAAAAACCTCATATGGTTTTCTGTTCAGATTTTTTTCTACAGCCAGATGTCTCACCTTCAGTTACTTTTTCCTGATAGTATCTATTGCTATTGGCTGTTGTACGTGTTTTTTCTACCTTTGCTATGCCAGACAGAATAAAGTACAATCGTTTTTCTTTAGTGGCAATTTAAACGGAAGAGAAACATGTTTGTGTGTGTGTGTGTGTTTGCTAGTGGTGAATATGGCAGTTAAAGTCTCCGACTTCTAGAATCTTTCTTCCCTGTTTCTCAGATGCTGGAAAAACAAACAATCTAGTGCTCTAGGTGGTTCTCGGGGCTTTAGAGCCTTGTCATAACTATCATGATGGTGTTTCCTCTAAAAGAAACAGACATTTCCAGATATATTTGTAAAAACAAGCAGCTGGATTTCTCCTCCTGAGGCATAATTTGTTCTTTCAATAATTGGAGTTATTCATGTGTCATGTAAGTTAATTTCACTTTGGTTTGAAAATAAAAAACATATGCACAAAGAGGTGTCATTAGCATATGAACCCATAATATTCAGAAATAATTTTCGTCACGGCCAAGAAGGAGCCTTTAGTGAGTGGCAAATGCATATGGTGGAAATCCAATCCTTTAAAAAAAGGGTACTGGCTTGGAAATAGTTTTAGCAGATTATATGAAGCAAGGTATCTCCTGCCCAGTGAGCAGACTGAATTATAACATTTACCCAATCTTTCTATCTAGTCTTTAAATTTCTTTTTTAGTTTTTAAAATATTTTAATGTGTGCAAACACAATTGAAAGTAAATCAGGAAAAGTATGTATTTGATTATTAGACTCAATATGTATTTGTATTTGATTTTTAGATTTGACTTTCTAATTTTCCTTTCTTAAGTATTTGACATTTCATTTTAATGCTTTTCCCTCTATGGGTTACATGACTATTTTAAGACTTAAATAATTTTAATCAAATTTGGTATATACTAAACATCTCATATGCATTTTATACTTTATTTATGGGTAAGTCAGTCACTATAAAAGAAAATATTTATGTTGTAAGTTGCTGTATCTTCTTTGATCTAGCACAGATCCTATGTTGACATAATGCCACTAGATTAGGCAGTATTTCTGTATTTTATTTTGTAAGCAGCTTAAAAATATACCAACTTGCTGCTTGATCACAGGAAGTTATTACAATAGGATAAATCATGGCATGTTGCTCCAAACTGGGTTTTACAGAAATTTCTCTTCCCTAACTAAGAAAAGCCATAGTCCCTCATACAGATATGGTTGACTATCACTATAAAGAAAATTTCCCCTGCAGATTAGATGACAAGTATGGACCACTGTTGTGCTAAAACTAATATTAAAAGACGAGCTGGCACCTGAACAGTTAAGGAAGAAATTTAAAGCCAAAGAAAGCATGGAGCAAGGAACCAGGAAGCAAAATATGTGGAGGGGGCTTTTCTATGACAAAAATGACTTAGACCCTGAAGAGAGGAAACTGCCTTCCTCAGAGGTCAGCCCCAGTGTCCTCTCCTTCTTCCGGCTCATTTTCCTCTCCAGTACTCCATTCTTCTACTAGTCTCAGTATAAAGTAATTGGCTGTTAAAAGCTTAAAATATAACTACTCTCAGGGAGTTTTCAGGTTTTTAGAGGTCAGACACTACCCACACTCCAGAGGTAAACTCCCATCAGGTAGCTGGAACTCTCCCTTGCCCTTCACCTTGATTGTGACCTGAAAAACTCTTCAGGACAGATTCCTGGAGTGGTCATCGGAGTGTCTTTGGCCAGCCAGCACCAGAGGATACGAAACAAGCAGTGACCATGCACTTCACATCAGTCTCCTTTCTGCCTTGTGAAGGAGTGCATTGATGGTTCCTTTGGAAGTGTTGCTGATACCTAGATCATAACTGAAATACTTATTTAATATTAAGTAACGAGGGAGACTTGCAGAATCTCCCTCTTCCAATTCCAAAATAAAATAGTAAAACTAAAATAGGGCAAGATAAATAATATCCCAAACTCACTTTAGTGGCCATCACCCATAAAAATAACATAGTTGGATAAACATCAACAACTGTTGGCCTAGGGGAAGAAACAGAAGGTGCCATAGGAGGCAAATAAAGCTTTCCACCTGTTCCCTAGAATGAGGAGCAATATTAGGGGAAAACAGTGATTTGACTTGATTAATTTAAAATTTTTAAAGTTTGTTTATTGAGGGAGGGAGGGAGAGAGAGAGAGAGAACATGCCAGGAAGGAGCAGAAAGAGAGGGAGAGAGAGAGAATCCCAAGAAGTTCCCTCACTGTCAGCCCAGAGCCCAACATGGGGCTTGAACTCAAGAACTGTGAGATCATGACCTGTGCCAAAATCAAGAGTCAGATGCTTACTGGACTGAACCACCCAGGTGCCTCCAGAAGGCACTGATTTTAGAAAACCTGTGAGTTCTCCTTAGTACACTCCAGGTTGTAGAAGTGGGCTCAGGGGTGAGTGAACACTCTGGGGAAGGTCAAGGAGAAACCTATAGCGTGAAAGCCCTAAATACCATGACAGAATCATATCAGAGGCAGAAGGGGGATGAGCCACCATGATTGGCCTTGCCCTGGTATAGGAAACAAAATGAAATCTCAGAAAATGGAACAGCATCCAGCCCTCAAGATCAGCACAGCTATCTTTTGCTCCACAGAAGAGTGCATTAGAAGCAACACTCAGAGCTGGTGAATTGATCATACTGGATTAGAACACATGCATTTGTCACCCATCAGCCAGATCTAAAGAAATTGGTGTGACCTCTATTCATATGGAACAGAAAATCCCCCAAAGCAAAGAGGAACATCTCTCAGAAAATACTGATGATGGAGTGACTGACACTAACATACTTTGGCTAGGTTTTTAAACCTTAAAGACAGAGATTTCTTTGGGAATCCAGATAGAAAAGATAATCACATTCAAAGGGGGGGAAATTCAGGGTGGTCCCAGACTTCTCCACAGTAAATTTAAATGCCAGAATGTAAAAATAAAGACCATGTAGATTGGTTATAAAAATGATGAAAACATTAGATTAAAAAATGCCCAAAGGTTACTGTTGGGATAAGGCAGGTTGTTTGTGAGAACAGGGTTTAGACTGAAGAGCTGGTTTATCTTAGAAGAGCAGAAGTTGAGAACTTAGAGAGAAAGATGAAGAATGGGAAGCTCTTAAGTTTTGAACAGTGGCTTGTGGGCTTTTGTGGTTAAGAAAGGGAATGCTCTTTCAGAGGCATTTCTGCTTTATTTTATTTATCTTTTTGAAATATTTATTTATTTATTTTGAGGGAGAGAGTGCAAGTGGCAGAGGGCAGAGAGAGAGAGAGAGAGAGAGAGAGAGAGAGAGAATCCTAAACAGGTTTCACACGGTCAGCACAGAGCCTGACATAGGGCTCAATCCCACAAACGGTAAGATCATGACCTGAGCAGAGATCAAGAGTTGGATGTTTAACTGACTGAGCCACCCCGGCACCCCAGGAATTTCTGTTTTAGAGTTAAACCCAGGTAAGCTGCCCAATTAACAGTCAATGGTTCCCCAGAAGTTTCAACCTGGAACAGAAGATCCAGAGGTCTTATGGCAAACTGCTTTCCCAAAGACCAAGGAAGGCAAATGAAGTAGAGTGGGCTCAGGATGGAGCCGAAAGTAAGAGTGACAACAGCCACAAAATGCACATCAGACACGTGGACAGTGATCTAGCAGAACAACGTGGCCACCTGAAGCCAACCCATGCTTCACTTTCAGTCTGTGTACCATAGAGCTTTGCCTTTAACTTTTCAGTGTTCTGAACTGGCCCAATCTGTGAGATGTTTCAGAAACTGTGCCTGGGTACTGGTGCAAAACCAGACACTCAGATCAATGGAACAGAATACAGAACCCAGAAATGGACCCACAAACATATGGCCAACTCATCTTTGACAAAACAGGAAAGAATATGCAATGAAATACAGTCTTTTCAGAAAGTGGTGCTGGGAAAACTGGGCAGTGACATGCAGAAAAGCAAAACTGGACCACTTTCTTACACCAAACACAAAAATAAACTCAAAATGGATGAAAGACAATGTAAGACAGGAAGCCATCAAAATCCTTGAGGAGAAAGCAGGCAAAAACCTCTTTGACCTTGGCCACAGCAACTTCTTACTCAACATGGCTCCAGAGGCAAGGGAAACAAAACCAAAAATGAACTATTGGGACCTCATCAAAATAAAAAGCTTCTGCACAGTGGAGGAAACCATCAGCAAAACTAAAAGGCAACTGACAGAATGGGAAAAGATATTTGCAAACGACATATAAGATAAAGGGTTAGTATCCAAATCTAAAAAGAACTTATCAAACTCAACATCTCCAAAAAAAAAAAAAAATCCAGTGAAGAAATGGGCAAAAGATATGAATAGACACTTCTCCAAAGAAAACATCCAGATGGCCAACCAACACATGAAAAAATGCTCAACATCACTCATCATCAGGGAAATAAAAATCAAACCACAATGAGATACCACCTCACACCTGTCAGAATGGCTAACATTAACAATTCAGGCAACAACAGATGTTGGCAAGGATGCAGAGAAAGAGGATCTGTTTTGCACTGCTGGTGGGAATGCAAACTGGTGCAGCCACTCTGGAAAACAGTCTGGAGGTTCCTCAAAAAACTAAAATTAGAACTACCCTAAGACCCAGCAATTACACTACTAGGTATTATCCAAGGGATACAGGTGTGCTGTTTTGAAGGGACACATGCACCCCCATGTTTATAGCAGCACTGTCAACCACAGCCAAAGTATGGAGAGAGCCCAAATGTCCATCGATGGATGAATGGATAAAGAAGATGTGGTATACATATACAATGGAGTATTACTCGGCGGTCAGAAAGAATGAAATCTTGCCATTTGCAACTACGTGGGTGGAACTAGAGGGTATTATGCTAAGTGAAATTAGAGAAAGACAAATATCATATGACTTCATTCATATGAGGACTTTAAGACACTTAACAGATGAACATAAGGGAAGGGAAGCAAAAATAACATAAAAACAGGGAGAGGGACAAAACAGAAGAGACTTAAATATGTAGAACAAACAGAGGGTTACTAGAGGGGTTGTGCGGGGGGGATGGGCTAAATGGGTAAGGGGCATTAAGGAATCTACTCCTGAAATCATTGTTGCACTATATGCTAACTAACTTGGATGTAAATTTAAAAAATTAAATTAAATTAAAAAAGAAAAAAAAAAAACAGAAAACGTGCCTGGGATCTGTTTTTTAGGTTCCTTGTTCTTAGATTCCAAGTGTACAGTATTATATCAAATGCCTGTAGAAACTCTGCTGTAAAAAAGTCTACTTACCACCCCCCCCAATTTTTAAAATGTGTTTGAGCATAGAATCCCTTTCCCTTGTAATGGTTCGGAACAGCACACATTGATATAACGTGATGTATAAATATCCAATTTTAGAGAGAGATAGTTTAGGGTATATGAAGGAGAATCGTGCCTCCTCCTATCCTTGCTGCTGAAAATAGCCCGGGCACCTTTAGGTTCCAAACTACTGCTGGCTGGATTAGTTGAAGCAATGCATAAGCAGGTATGGAGGGTCAGTCACACCATTAGCCCTTTGCTAACACCCACTGGGACCCTGGCCTTACCTCTTCAATTGTCAGGATGCTTAACTGATCATTCTTAAAGCTAACATATAGAAAGATGAGCTTAGTTTCTCTCCAGTATTAAGAACAAGACCAGAAAAAGGGTTGGATGGAATATTTCCAAGCAGATTTATTACTAACTCCCAGATGCAAACCAACAGTCAAGCCAGGGGATCTTAACAACCAAAACTTTGCTGGTTGGGCACGCACTGATGCTTAGGATGAACTCTTCTCACCGCTGGCCCAGGAAACAAAAGGAACCAGAGACAAGGTTAGTTTAGAAAACATTTTGATATTTTGGATTTTTTATCTTTTGAAAGTTTAGGCTTTTGTAATCCCAAATGGTTCTGGGGGAAAAAAGTTATTAGCTTCATGTTCAGAAAAACAGTATGTTATATTCAAGCTTATGGTTTACTAGTAAGTAAGCCAAATAGATCTATAATATAGACCCCATGTGTAATATTCATTTCACATGGAACCTCTATTCAATGGAATGCAAGCCTATTGACAGGGGTTATCTAATTCGTTAAAGTAATTGCTAAGCTATAGAGAATATTAATACTAAAATCTGATTAAATAGACTTTGGTGGGATGACAGACCCGAGCAATGAACAAAAAGGTATTATTTCTATGCTCCAAATAAATAATGTTAAGCAGACTGGTGTCTGTCTTCATGTAGCTTACGGTGGTATTTGTAGTTAAAAAAAAAAAAAAAAGTTTCAGCCAAAGAAGAGAGAGAGAGAGAGAGAGAGAAGAATGAGAATTCTTTGAATATCCCTTATGCCCCAATTATTATCTCAAGATATCCTATGTTTCAAGAGAAGGAGCCTAGCAGGGAGTGTGCTGAGGGGGACCCTAGCCCTGGAATCAGAGACACCCAAGGATCAGCTCTGCCCCTGCTTAGTCATGGTACAGCCTTGGGCAAATTACCCAACGTCTCTGAACTTTAGTTTCCTCATAGAATTCTTATTTCATTGGGTTCTTGGGAGGAGCGAACAGGGTAGTGTGTATCTGGTATGTAACAAGTCCTCAATAAATAATACATATTTTTGATGGGCAATATACTGGACAAAGATGATAAAAGATGGAGAGTAGGTCTGGGGAAGAGGTTTAAGGGGTTGGATATGAACCTGGAAAGGAAGGAATCAGGTAGAAGGCTAAGAAAAAATAGTTTTAGAGCTTTGAAAACCTGCAGAGTAATTAGATGAAGCATTGGTTAATTCGAACACTATATAGTTTCTAAATCTGGTATATTTTTAACCTTCTTAAGTGGAATGCTAAATTCCTTCGTGTAGTTTGGGAAAAATAGCAGTGGTAGGATCAGGAGTTAGCAGACCTGCCTGTTAGGAAATTCTCAGTGTTCAGAAAATAACATATAAGTCACCTATACAAGCTTATTTTTTGCAGCATTGTTTTGAAGAGAAAAGGTTTGGAAACAGTACAAGTTCTTCAATCGATTAGGTAAGTCATTCATTTACCAGAAGATTATGCAACTCTAAAGAATATTCAGTTACCTCTTATTAAAATATGAAAAGATATACAAGATTTTTTAATTATTTTTTTTAAAAAGCAAGGATCCAAGCATTGCATATAATGTCCTACTTCTTGAGTATAAAGCCAAGGGGATTAATATCTATGTTTACATTTGCGTACATAGACATAAGGAAACTGGATGGACATAGAAATTAAGAAAAGTGGTTTCTGTGGGGCAGAGGCTGAGAAGACCCAGAAAATGACAGACAAGGACTGTATATCATTTTATACTTGTTTTTTTTTTCAGCCAGATGTAATTTCTATTTAAAAAAAATCAGTTAAAAAATTTAAACATTAAAAAAAAATGTGAATGCTTTAAAGGGGTGTTACCCACAATTTACAGTTAGGAATCTGCTTGCTTTATCCTGACACTAACCTGAGGTCAGTTCAAATCAAGAAGGACTGAGTTTTGATTTGTGAAAAAGGTGGACGAGGAGGGAACTGCCTCACTTTTGGAGGATAATATATTCCAAGGGATCTGAGTTAGAGGTGGGATACATTATAGGAGGAGTTAGAGTCTAAATTGTGTCGTGGGCACTTGAGCAGTAGGGAGGCAGCTCAGCGTGGGGGAAAGGGAGAAAAGAAGGCAAGGACCCACTCTGCCTACTGGGCAATTTGGCCTTGGTCCCTTGGAACTTTATCGCACTGGTGGTCAGCTCAATACTGACCAATAGTGACAGTCCCTTGCCGGGACTGTAGAGCAGTGGACTCCATTAGCATTTCAACAGCATGACACCAGACAACTGGTTACCACCACCCAAACCTGGGAGTTGAGTGGAAATAAAGATGGAGAACATGGAATAAAACGCCCAAGGATTTCTACTTAACATCACTAAGTCTCCCTGGTTTGATGTTAGAGGTTAGACAGAGGTTATGATAGCTAATTTTTTTTTTTTAATTTTATCTGAGGCACAGAAGAACTAAGGGAAGTCAGAGGGGATCTTTTAGAAATTGTCACAAAAATAATGTTTCTGAGTTATGGCCCAGTATTAAAATGAGAAGGTGACAGATGAGGAGGACACAAATGTGACAAAGCTGAATCCTTCTAGAAGATGGATAATCATGGCGTCATTTCAAATGTGCTTTCTACAGGATAGATTAATGGGGGATTTGATCACTAATCTGTTGATCAACAGCAAGATATTGATCTGAGGAAGATGATAGACTGCAAGATGCTTCTGCAGAACTGAAAAAGAAAAACATACTTATACTTAGAACTGCTTTAATTAGGCCATATTTTTGTAAGGAAGAAAATATGTCTGATAGTGGTGTGGTCACTATTCCACAAGCATCCTTTCTCCACCTTCCCCAATAATAAACGATAGTTGCACATTATTGGCCTAAAATATTAATCATTTCAGGTATAAGTGAGCTTCCATTGTCACTCTGCAGGGTTACAATGACGTGGGAAGTCAGGCCATTCAGCATCAAGTTTTAGCATGTGCCATAGGATTGTAACATCTCCGGAAGAAAATTAAGCTATTTACCCCAAAGGAGACTAAGGCGTCCCTTTGGCTTATCCTAGTTAGGTACTACTTTAGGAATCAGCAAAGTTCAGAAAGATTTATGTCGAGAAGTAGAAAACAGCTGAACTACAAAACAGAAAGTGGCATTTCCTGAGCCCTGTTTCCTCTCTTATTTGAATATTGGGTTTAGGAAACGCATGATGACATTTTGGACATTTAAGATCACTTGGAAGCGGTTTTCTCAAGCTCTGTACTATTGACACTGGGCTGGCTATTTTGCTGGGGCAGGCTGCCCTACGTGGTCCGAGATGTTTTGCAGCCACTCCGGCCTCTATCTGCTACCTGCCAGTAGCAAGCTCCAGTAGTGACAATCACAACTGCCTCAAGACATTGCCAAATGTTCCTGGGCATCAGAATTGACCCAGTCTGAAAACCATCAACCGAAAAGTTTGCTCATCTTTTTGTCTAACTCTTTTGTGGTAGTAAGGGGAACACACCTTAGCCTCATCCAACAGAAATGAAACCCAGCTAAGGAAGTAAATGAAAGCAAAACCACTTATCGATCAAGTGGATATATTTCCCTTCCCACCCCAAAAGCGGCCCACCAAGGCACTTGCTCACAGAACTAAGGATTTTTGCCTCTTACACCTCCCATACTGAAGCAAAAAAAAAATGCCAAAGAAAGGTCACCACATGCCAGGAGTCCCGGTGATGGAATCATTCCTTGTTATAATTTTTTTCCCCAGAAGGTAAAACACCCTCTGCTGTAGAACAAAACTTGTTAAATAGTGAACGAGAAAAGAACTCACTGTTTCCAGAAGCGGCTTTGCGAAATTTCGTCAGGTCAACATTTGGGGGTCTGCTGGGCTTTGGTGGCGGTGGGCCCAGGGTGAACAGGGGAGGCAGGGGCTTCTGCCTGGGGGTGGCTGAATTCTTATCTCCCTTTTCCTTCTCCTGATTTTGGCCCCATGGCCCTGCCCCTGTCAGCTTAGAAGGCGTCTTAGGGAACTTGGCAGGAGGAGCCCCAGAGGCTGGGTCCTCCTGATTCATTTTGCTCAGGAAGACGTTCTTAGCAGCATCTATCTTCCTCTCTTCTTTTTTCTCCTCCGCATTTTTGGAGAGGCCTGGGCTTCCTCTGTTCACGGCAGGTTTCAGAACCACGCCAGGGAAAGGTGGACTTGACGTCTCTCCTCCCTGGTCTTTATTTTCTTCGTCATGCCTTGTTGGTTTTAAAGGGGTCATTTTGGACTTGGCTCCAAGGGGGGTCGGGAGGCCTTTCTGTAGAGACGCGTTCTTGGTGGCGTTCTCGTCTTCATGGCTGTCATCGCTACTCAGGGATGGCTTCTGGCCAAAGACAGGCTTGGTTAAGAGGGGCTTGGGGTCGTGGTCTTGGGAGGCTGGCCCAAACTTGCCTTTAACCCCAGCCAACTTGGGGAACACTTGCTTCTGCTCAGTTTCCTGGGCTGGGGGATTAGAGCCCGGCTTGGGGCCTGGTGGCTTTAGGTCGTGGTCTTCGTTTACATTGTGAAGCAAAGGCTTATTCCCATGGGGCCGGGGAAACACAGGTTTGGAATCTTCCTTGGGCACATTGATGGGCTTGGGGCCTACAGGTTTTGGAAATCCCACTTTTACCTCAGGGTCTCTGGTGGCTGAGTTTGCCGGTGGTCCAAATCTTTGGCCCACTCCTGTAGGCTTTAGAAACGGGGGCTTGGGCTCCTTGTCAGGCTTCTCCTCAGATGAAGGTTTCACTGCCAAAGGTGGCTTTGGGGACCCAAACCTAGGTACGTTGCTAGGTCCCGCAGGAGGGCTGGCACTTCCTTGGTTGTTGAATAGGTTCTTTTTAGCTTGTACTCCTGAAGGTGAGCTTTGCCCCGCGACTTTGAAGGGGCGGCTGTTGACAGAGACCTCCTCCGTGGGGTTGCCCCCCGTGTTAAACTTCGCCATGAGGGACTTCACATCTGCTTTTGTGTCCTACAAGCACAGGGAACAAAAACTAACTGAGAGCCAGAAGTCTCACTTGCACAATTTAAAATACTACACTCTAAAGGGCTTCCTGGTTTGAGGCTTGCAGCGTCCCTGATTGGTTAGGAAGACATTGTAACACTTATCTTCCTCTATGGCAAAATATTCTGTGAGAGTTTCTTGAAGGGGAGGGCTGTTACTGTGCATAGAGTGTTTTGTTTTGTTTTGTTTTGCTTGTCTTAGACTGACTCGTCTATTTCTGTTTAAGTTACAACCTACCTTTTGTCTTTCTCCAGCTCTCCTGTTGGATTTCTTCTAAAACTTGGTGTGTTTCTCCTTTGTTTTACTTGACAAAATATGGAAGTGACTAATAAGGGACTTCTTCCATATTTTACAGTCGGGCCTCTTAAACAGAAACTGCACTTGAAAAAATGAAAATAAGTTCTTCTATAAATCCAGCTGGCACGCTTTCTACAGCACGGCCATGTTTAACATCTCTGTGGTTTGCAAGAGGACTTCTGTTCCCATCCACGTTTAAGGTGTTATCTGCTTGAGAACTGAGATGTGGCAGAAAAGCTCATTCATTTGGATAAGTAAATAGTCAGTGAGTTTTTCTACTTATTTGTAAATATGGAGTGCTGCTGATTCAATTGGAACCAGACTAACAGGCAGAATGTGATCACCTCCCAAACTGGTCCTCTCTTGGGAACCCACGGGGAAGGTGACCAGGAAGCAGTAGAGACTGGCTGGGAAGTCTCACATCCAGACTTGTTTCTCCAGTCTCCTCTCTTCTAGAAGGACATTTAACACTCCCTCTTAGAAGGCCTGCTGCACAGTTTCTGTCCTTGTCTAGAATTAGGATATTACTCAGTAAAGACAACAAATAGTTACCCTTCTCTGAATATAATCCCATGTAGTCTGGAAAAATTCATGGTGTGTTTGCTCTTTCCTTCCAAAGCAAGGATTTGACATTTTCTAGTTCTTCTAGAAATATTTGAAAATCTGGGGCGCCTGGGTGGCTCAGTCGGTTAAGCGTCCGACTTCGGCTCAGGTCACGATCTCGCGGTCCGTGAGTTCGAGCCCCGCGTCGGGCTCTGGGCCGATGGCTCAGAGCCTGGAGCCTGCTTCGGATTCTGTGTCTCCCTCCCTCCCTGCCCCTCCCCCGTTCATGCTCTGTCTCAAAAATAAATAAACGTTAAAAAAAAAATTAAAAAAAAAGAAAAAAAAGAAAATCTGAAGCATCAAAAAAAAATCACTGAAGATACACCTGTGGCCGTGACAGTTTCCATTTTTGTGCTTTAATATTCACCTAGAAGATGTTTTATTTCTCTCCACTAACACCTATCTGGCCACATGTCCAAATACATCTCACTTTTCGATGCCCTACTCTGTACCACAAAACCAGATCATGGGCTCAATATATGGAAACTATTATTAGAAATATTGGGGCGCCTGGGTGGCTCAGTCCGTTAAGCGTCTGACTTCGGCTCAGGTCATGATCTCGCGGTCCATGGGTTTGAGCCCTGCGTCAGGCTCTGTGCTGACAGCTCAGAGCCTGGAGCCTGTTTCAGATTCTGTGTCTCCCTCTTTCTCTGACCCTCCCCTGTTCATGCTCTCTCTCTCTCTCTGTCTCAAAAATAAATAAACGTTAAAAACAAAATTAAAAAAAAAAAAAAAGAAATATTAAGTAGCCTATTCAAGGGCTCACAGCCAGGAACTGTGAGCACAGGAATGCAAACTCAGGTGTATCTAGGGATCTGAAGTCCACAAATGGTCTCATTCCTTCTTGTATCCCCACAACACGTGGGCTGGGGTCTGACACCTTCAGGCTTCTAATGCATATTCGGGGAAATAAGGGTTGGCAATGAGCTGAATGAATACTGTGACTTGCAATTTAAAAGAAGTGGTGCCCTCAGCTGGAGTTTTTCTTTGTTCCAAACCACAATGCATGTGTGGTTGCAGGATGGGGGAAGGGAACCTAGGTGCTAGGAGGAGAAAAGCATATGAGAACACCATTTTCCAGTTTGAATTTGCTCCTTTAACTTACTACCCTATCTTCAAGTTGCTGAGAACATCTTGTTTTTTACGTTGCCTACCTTGACCACTCTTTTTGTCCCCATGATATCTTCCAATCCTCAAACAATCCCTGAAGGCCTTAGGCAGGAAGACAGCAGGACTAGGAAGAGTTGGGGTGCTGGGGGATAGAATGGGAGAAGATGGGTCCTTCCCTGTGTCCTCCCAAGGAGATCACGGCTGCAGAGACTCCAAACCCTAACACAAGATGCATACAGAATTATTAACACAAAAACGTGCTCCCCATCTGTAAGAAAGTTGGTCTCCAGGGAAGAACTCCTTTATTCTGGACTCATTTTATATTTTGCAATGTATATTCTAGATCTATAATTTATTCTAGATTTATAACAAGAAGCTACATTGCAGAGTGATTAATAGCACAGAGTGGGGAGCCAGACTGCCTGGGTTTGAATCTTACCAGCTGTTTAACTTAGGGCTGGGGACATAAGGTCTCTGGGCCTTAGTTTGCTCAGTTCTATCATAGGAATAACAATGCAGCTTCACGGGGCTATTAAGTCGATTAAGCTAATAACTGTAAGCATGCTTATAACACCAGAGGGTCTCCTAGTTTTATACCGCAAGGGAAGCCTTAGGAATCATCTAGTCCTCCTCTCTCACTGCACTGGAGAGGAAAGAGCAAATAAAAGATTACAGCAATATTGTACTTAGTGATCGCAACTGCCTATCTTGGGTTTCATGGGGGAAAACCCATGAAACAAACAAACCCATTGTCAAACTCCACGTCCTGGTTTTACAGTAGAAAATATGGAAGTGGTTGATTCAGAACTGGAACTTAAGTCTCTTAGCTGCCAGCCCAGACCCAGGAGGCTGTGCAACATCATGGTTAATAACCCAGGCTCTAGGATTATTGACTTGGGTTCAAATCTTGATTTTGTCATTTACTGGCCACGTGACCTAACAAGTTACTTAACCTCTCTGAGACTCAGTTTTCTTCATCTGTAAAATGATAATAATAACTCTCCGTTTTTCACAGGATTCTGTTTTTAAATCAAGATTAAATGGATGAATGCATGTAACATTCTTAGATCAAGAATTACCTGTACTGCACAGCCAATGATTGTTTGCCAACCTTATTTTTTATAATTCACTAGTCATATAATATCATTTTCTCCAGGTGATCAAATTCTGAAGTTATAATAGTTCACATTATGGTTTTTTAAAAAAAATTCTTTTTAATGTTTATTTCTGAGAGAGAAAGAGAGGTAGACAGAGTGAAAAAGCACGAGTGGGGAAGGAGCAGAGAGCGAGGGAGAGACAGAATCTGAAGCAGGCTCCAGGCTCTGAGTTGTCAGCACAGAGCCCGACGCGGGCTGCAAGATCATGACCTGAGCTGAAGTTGGACGCTTAACCAACTGAGCCACCCAGGCACTGCAGTTAATGTTATGTTTTAATTTAATTTAATTATATTTATTTTATTTGTTTTGAATTTTAAAATGTGAGTGTAGTTGACACATATTACATTAGTTTCTGGTGAACAACATGGTGCTTTGACAAGTTTATACATTATGCTATATTATGTTCTTTTTTTAATGTTATTTTTATTTATTTTTTTAGAGAGAGAGAAAGTGCATGTGTGTGCATGTGTGTGAAAGGGGGAGGGGCAGAGAGAGAGGGAGAGAGAACCCCAAGCAGGCTCCACCGTCAGCTCAGAGCCTGATATGGGGCTCAATCCCCACAATAATCTGGTATTATCTGGTGAGATAATACCAGAGACATTATCAAGAGTCGATTGCTCAACAGACTGAGCCACCCAGGAGCCCCATACGTTATATTATGTTGTAATTTTAAATCAATGTGACTGAAACACACATACTGCTGGATAACATAATGGAGTTATTGTGTTGGAGTTTGGTTTACCCACACACTGAAACTTTTCACTGAATGTTGAAAGATAGAGAAAGAAATTGTAGTAAGTTCTTACATAGGATGGACACTTTGAAGAAACAGGAACTGCTAATAAATCTGGCAAATCAATAGCTCAATCTCTACAACTAATTAATCACTTATTCTGACTGCTTAGCTTTAGGAGTTGTTTGATCATTATCATTGTTTTAAGTTTATTAGAGAAGATTTTCAACATCCAGATTTGCCCTTAATCTTAACAATAATAGCTAGATTTCTTGCATAATGGTAAGGATAGAAAGGTAAAAATGATAAAAAAATTTTTTTGACATTCTTTCATCCTGATTTCATTGCCTCACCAGAGGTAACCGCTGTTCTCAGGGTCTTATGTATATTTCTAAGCTGTGCATATGCAATTATATATAAACACACACACACACACACACACACACACACACACACATTCTTCCTGTCCCCACTTTTTTTTAAAAAAAATTTTTTTTTTTCAACGTTTTTTATTTATTTTTGGGACAGAGAGAGACAGAGCATGAACGGGGGAGGGGCAGAGAGAGAGGGAGACACAGAATCGGAAACAGGCTCCAGGCTCCGAGCCATCAGCCCAGAGCCTGACGCGGGGCTCGAACTCACAGACCGCGAGATCGTGACCTGGCTGAAGTCGGACGCCCAACCGACTGCGCCACCCAGGCGCCCCTCTTCCTGTCCCCACTTTTTGCACAAGTGGAAACCCTTGCTTTGCAGTTTGCTCTTTTCCAGAACTGATAGTTGCTACATTCGAGCCCAGCTGGATATATCACAAGCAACCATTCTGATTGCTTGGTACCTGTACAATTCCAGTGGTTAAATATTTTCAATATTATCTCTGTCATCTTCCCTTACAGTTGATCCACATCAGTGCATATTATTTGCACAATTTTTTAAAATAGATTTTTATTTTATTTTATTTTTAGAAAGGTTTTAGATTTACAAAAGCACTGAGAAGATGGTACAGGGAGTTACGTCTGGTTTCCCTTATTAACACTTTACATTAGTTTGCAGAACCTTTTTAACTTTTAATGATTTAAAGATTGGGCCCTACTTATTCCTAAGAAGAGGTATTTAAAATCTGGAAGACCTTTTGAGTTCAGGATATTTTAAGTAAATCAAACATTTCATCTCAAATTACTCAAATTTCTTTTCCAAAGTCATTTGAAGCAATTCATTATGATTTCCCTCTGTACCTACATTTCCATCTACTTATATAATGTT
>NW_026057577.1:121235905-121320190 GCF_023721935.1 Panthera uncia | reverse complement strand
AGAGAGAGGGAGACACAGAATCTGAAACAGGCTCCAGGCTCTGAGCTGTCAGCACACAGCCCGACGCGGGGCTCGAACTCACGGACCGCGAGATCGTGACCTGAGCCGAAGTCGGACGCTTAACCGACCGAGCCAGCCAGGCACCCCAGAGAGTACCATATTTTTGCAAACCATTTATTCTTGATGTTTCGTTCAAGAAAATATGTATTTACTTGCAGAGAATGGGACAAGGATGTTGAATAAGGAAATACGCTATATGCATTTTCTCATCACATTTCAATATGTTTGCTCTTGCAGCAAATAATCTAACTTGGCATTTAGAAGCTTGGAGCACAGAGGGAGACATTACCACCCCATCCTTCTGTGCTTCTGCTGGTTATTTTGACAGTCTACTCAGAAAGCTTTATTCAAGTGAACGTCAACTTCACTTTCCATAGAACTATGACCTTAAAAAACCAATCTTTTAACTTCCTTTGGGGAGCCATGTGACTGACTGCCTTGTCAGCAAGCTACTTTTCCTGAATCTAAGTTATTTCCTTTCCTACAGAGAAAAATTGCTGTTATCACTTCCAACCCCCTCAGTAATGGCCTTTTTCATGTATAGTATATGCTAAAAAAAAAAAAAAAAAGGATGAATGTCTCTTCCTTTTTGCTTATTTGCTCAAAAATTGTTTATCCTAAAGAAAAATGTAAGGATATAAGCACATTTCATGTACCGTGAGAAAAAAAAAAATCAGCATTTGCAGAGATTTCGGATCCAATAGACAGCCAAAAGTTCTCGGAAACGGCTATTTTAAGACATTCATTTCAAATACCTAAAACCCAAAAGCAATATGGTCTTGTTAAAGCCAGCATCACCCAGTACTTCCCGATTTCTTTATCGTATAAACTTTTTTTTTTTTTTCTGGTTTTTATCCCATATAACTTTTCTGTAACATTTACCCCAGGACCACTGTCTGGTTGACATTACTCCGCCTTGCTTTTGAGACACTGACCGGTCCATCTTGATTTCTTCTCTTGACAACTTTTCTCACCCCTCTTCACTAGCTTTTCTCCCCCCTGGTTCTCTCCTTTAAATGCTCTATCCTTAGCATCCTGCTTTCTTTGTACATATCCTAACTAGACATTCTCACATCCACTCACCTAGCTTCAAGCCTCATCCATTCACTGATTTCCCCCATGTTCAGCCCAGGCTTCTCTCCTAAACTCCAGCCCAAATGCCCCCTGAGCAGCTTCTCCTAGATGTTGCATGGTCACCTCAAATTTAACATGTCCCAAACCGTGCCCATTATCTTCTCGCCCAGCTCCTCCTCTGTTCCCATCTCAGGGAGAGTATTTTTATACGTCCCGCACTAAGCTTAAAACCACTGACTCCTTCTCCATTTGATCCTATTAAAGAGTCCTCGTCTCTGCTCCTTCTCTTCCTTCCCCATTGACATACACTTAGTTCACGTACTCACAGTTATCCTCCAGATGATCACAGCCGTGATCTCCGAACGCCCCGGTTTCTTATCTCTCCCCTGCTGAAGTCAGACATTCTGTATATCATCCTCTTTCTTTAACACCATCGATAAGTCCCCATTTCAAATACAGAAAAATCCCAAATGCCTGAAGAGATACTACAATGCCGTTTGCAGGTTAGCCTCAATGGCTCTGCCAGGGCCATCCTTCCCCACACTCTGACCACCCGCCTCAAAGGCAGGTGCACTAGTCACCACAACATTTATATCTTTTGTCCTTGCACATGCCATTATTTTCTTTGCCTAAAATGCATTCTCCAATTTTTCCCCCTGCCTGATTGAGGCTATTCATATTTCAACAACCGACTCAAATACCATCTCTTCTTTAGAATCTACCTGACTTCTCCAGGTGCACATTTTCTCTCTGTTTTTATTGCCTTTAGAGAGAGGTTATGGCAGGACCTGTTAGCATGACCCTCTTCCCTTTCCCTGCCCCACCTCTCAGCTCCAAACCCTGGAAGTAATCCTAGAATGAGAATACAAGGTGGTGGTGTCCTTGAGATAGACCCCCAAGCAGTTTATACTTGTACTGGGTAAAGTGGAGGAGGGCAGAGGTGAGGATAAATTCATGCCCGATGGCTGGTTGGGCTGAGGCGTAATAACTGAAAACAACTGGAAAATGATGGGGCCTTCTTGGATGCCCTGAAGGGGATTAATACTTAGAATAGTATACTTAGGAAGAATGACTGAGAAATGTAAAAACTTCATATTTCTTTTGAGTTAACACTGCTTAGTAAACGAGGTACTTATATAAACCCATTGAAATGCATAGAAATTCTTCAGGAAAAGAACAAATTTCAATCCCAAACCACTATCCAAGCACGTTTTCTGTTACTGACTTATCCTTGATTTCAACAGGTAACACCATTGGTCTGCTGTTGGTAAGCCCTCTGGAGATGAAAACATGGTCAGAGGTCCCCATGAAAGATATGTAAGAATGTACTACCTTGTACCGATCCAAAGCATGGTTCTGACTCATAGTGTAAGGATAAATCAAAGATAGATGGAAGCTCCTGCTCAGATCAAAGTTTAGAATGAGTACCTAACCAGTTGCTGAATGACTGGGAACTTTCTGGAACCACTGAGGACTCTGTTGATCAGTATATCAGAAGGCATATTACTGTAAGTCAGCCATGTTTGGAAATAGCTGGCATGTTTATTCATCTTTAGAAAGCAAAAATGCACAGTATTTTATTATATTATAGGATATTAACAGTAATTTCTCCCAAAACTATTCAGAAAGAAATCTAGGCCATTCTTGAACAACTTGTGTCTGATTCTCTCTCTGTACTCTGAATTCTTCTGTTTCTGCTGCATACCTATATTTTCCATACTATGTCGCTTATTTGTCAATTCTGTTCCTGTAAGCCCTGCACTAATTTCAGTCTATTTTCTGAACAATGTCTTGCTTTCTCAGATCATTTTCCCATAATCCGTCTGAAAACTTGAGGCACTCCACTATAATGGAATCCCTTGGACCACATAATATCAGCCTTTAAAGTGATTATATTGCCCATACACTTGGTCAGAGAGACCTTTGATTTTCAATTTCCTCCTGGAAAGATTCCTCTTGTCTTGAATTTTCTATGTTCCAGCCAATTCCCCCATTACCTCTCTCTTCTCCTGGAGTCTGGCTTCCTGAACTTCAGCACTCCTTTTATCTGGCTGTCCCTGGAAGCCTACATTTACTACTCTTGGGGGCATCCTCGACAATCACGTATAAGCTATAGTCACAGTAATGTATGTTAAAGACACCAATAATAGTCGAATTTAGCTCCAGCAGGTTCTGAACATAAGGGTTTTGCCAATGCTAGAAGGAACCTAGTAATCAGAGGTAGGCGAGCATGAGGATTGCCTAAAATATTAATGGTCATTTAATTCTTAACACTGTGTGTTTTAATGTAGGACTTCAAACAACCCAAGACAAAGAACAGAGACTGTTTCTAAAGATAAGCAGTGGGGTTGGCTTCCTTACCTTCCTCCTCCTCAATTTTTAAATGGACTCAAGTAATTTGAAAATCAGAATCACTGATCTGGGCAGCATCAAAATACCTTTTACAGTAAGAGAAGGTACATTTTGGTGATGTTGTTATAATGGCTCTTTTTTAATACCCTGGAAGTTCTATTTCAAACATCTACTTTCACTAGAGACTTTGGGGTTGCAATATACTGTCTGAGATACGCTTCATTACGCGCTGATGAAAGTCATTGTGGAATGCTGTTATGCTTCGCCAGCTGCTGGCAAATTGTACAAACATCTAAGACTCTTTTCTGCTTTTGATTGAAAATATCACATATAAGGCTCTGCGTTAAAATCAGAAGTATAAAAGCTGCTGGCATCTGTAAATATTTCATCCTGTAGGTATCCCTACAGGTAGAGAATGGCAACTGGGAGTCAGAAATCACTTGGTAGAAGAGGAGCCACCCACTTCTTTATCGTAACAGCTCCCCCTGCTGGTTCAATACGAAGGCTTCACGGCTGTTTGCCATTTTCCTTTCAACTTTTGAGGGACTCTGGAAACATGGCTGGAAAACATTATCCTCAACTGAACCGTGGCCAGGAAAGTCTCAGGAGGGAATTCTTTCCTGACATAAAATTAAACCTGGCTTCAGCATATCTTAGGGGGAAAAAGGAGGAAAACTTACTGTTGATGTTTCTTGGCTTGGTTTTCTCTCTGTTCTTAAAGCAACATTATTTTAAAAATCTGTAACAAAACCTGTCATCTGCCAAGTCAGTCCAAGTGTCCCAGCGGCTCACAGCTCAGGTTTCTCTGTCTTGCCCTGTTCTGTTGCTTACTCCACACAAACTTTGCAAAATTTATTCATACGCGGATGCCTCTTAACTTACCTGCAGCAGGAGCAACGGCTCTCTCTCTCTCTCTCTCTCCCTTTCTCTCTCGTGGAAGGGATCTTGGTGCCTAATTCCCACAGAGTCCCAGGCACTGTGGCACCAATGTGGTGGTGGGACTTCCAAGTCAGAGTAACCAGACCTCCGGGTGACTTCCTCCTTCGGCCTTACTTGATAGCGTGGCAGGATTTCAGAAGTGGCTCAGGGGCAGTTGACCTCAAGCAATGTATTTTCAGGTCTAACCAGATGTACTACTTCTTGAGAAAAGAAAATCTGGAAGCTGGGGTTGGAGGCCTTTGCCTCTCTGTGCCTGAGGTAGATGGTGCGATGATTATTATGTGACCTGATGCACTGGTAAGAAGGTGGGAGGTTATTTATTCACCCAAGGGTCAGGCGTTAGAATTAAGTTAGAAGGAAAAAAAAAAAAAATAGAACTGCCTGCACTGGAGTCCTGAGGGCTCTGGTGGTGAAAGATGTCTTGCAACTCAGGATGAGGCCGGACCCACTCGCCGAATCAGTGTGGTTTGGGTCACCCCTTTTCCTGACATGACCTTCTTTCTGGTTCCTGTGGAAATCAGTGACTTGGAGACAGTTTGTCCATGGCTGTGGAAGAATTAGAACAAGTGAACTGACATCCCTGAGAATTTCTGTAGTGTATAGAATGGTCATTATCGGGCCTTGGATGTTCAGACATTGGTTTCTGGCTCCAAATCCACCACTCATGTTAAAATGCACTTACAGGATTATAGAATACCATGTTGGTATCCTATGGTCAATCTGCACACTGTGCGGACCGGGAAATAACGTGTGACACAGTCCACAAACCCTCCTGGGGAGTGGCCCAGCTGGGCCACAAACACACCAGGCGCTTGCCTATTGATCTGGTTTAAGATCTGCTCCTAAATGGTTTCCTTGTTTAAGATTATTTCCTTCCACTGGCTTATATAATAGACTGCTTTTGGGAGGTTAAGTTATTCTCTCTTTTAGAAATACTTTTAAAATCTAAGTATTTCATGACAGGAGAGTAAAGTAGTGAATGCATTTTTTAACGGGAACAGCTAGCCAATTAGGGTAACCATGAGGAGGCAGGTTACGGTCATGATGGCAAGTGTGGTTCTTGAGGAAAGTGGGTTGAAACACAATCTACAGGCCAGAGGCTTGAAGTGGGTATTACCCAGGAGAGTTTGGGAGGGCCTTTTCTGAGTCACAGGTGGAAAGACCTGGCCATCTTGAGGACAAAATGAGACTACTTTGGTCTGGGGCTTGGTTCATAGGGATGGAAATTGTGGAATCCCAGGAGCATGGAGGTAGAGGGAGGAGAGTGGGCTCTGAAGCAAAATTCAACTTCTCTTTCATAGTTTTCCGAGGCTTCACCTGAGAATTGGCTCTGCCTTCTCCACTATACAGATGTGTATAAAGTGATTTGATTGTTCCTCATTTAATTTTTCTTCTTCATCTGCTTGTACAGGTGTCAGAATAAAGACTAGGGAGCTGGGTCTTGGAGTAGAGGGCATGGTCAATTCCAGCCTGCCTGTCATCGTGTCTCGCCTGGATCAGTGTAGTTTTAATCTTCTTTCCACTCCTCCATTCCACCTTCTCCTCCACACACAAAGACAACCCTGATGGTATCACTGGCCAATTAAAAAAATATTAAGTGTTTAAATTTGGTCAACTGCATAATTTCTGTCCTGTGGTAGATTGATGTATTGGTACCAAATATTCAGTCCTCCTTGCTGTGAGAAGATTATACTCTGGCATCTATCACCATGTGACTTTTAGTGCCTCCTGTGTTGGAGGGGTGTTCTTTGCCCTACTGACGTTAGGCTCGGCCATATGACTTGTTTTGGCCAATGGAACGTGAGTAGACATTACACATACCTTGCCTCTGGCAGAAGCTTCAAAAACCATTGATCGCTCCTGTCAGTCCTTTTCCTTGAGAAACCACGTTCCCCCGGTAGGGTCTGCTCCTTCAGCTAGGGTCTCTGAAGAAGACAAGAAGACATGGCATGAAATAGAGCCATAGCAGCTGACCCACAGCCACCAACACGTAACACAAATGAGAAACAAACCTTTGTTGTTGTAAGCCACTGAAATTTGGGGCTTGCTTGTTACAACGGCAAAACTAATATAAATCTCTCCCACAGTTTAGCCCCAACCTGCTTTTATGGACCCACGGCACCACCACCGCACACGCATGCTGCATTCCAGCCAATTTAGAAGCATTTCCACTTATCAGTCTCTGTGTTTCTGCTTTTATCATTCTCCTAGCTCAAACTGTCCCCAGTCTTTAACAAACCTCACTTTAAAGATTCTTCCAGCTAGCTCAAAATCTATCTCATATGTGGAATTTTTTGAATGTTTTGGTTTGAAGTGATTTTTCCTTCCTTTGAATAGCAGCAAGCATTCCATGTTTATGCTACCCATCACTCTCTTTGCTAATAATAATAATAAAAAAAGTGGTGTTTATTGAGATCATACTATATACTAGATACTGTTTTTTTTAACTAACCAGTGTTAGTTTGGATGCATTAAGATGGGATGACATGAAAGGTTAATTGTGGGTGAAAAGCCTGTGAAGGATAAAAAAGGGAGGAAGTGGTAGCAGAAAGTGGCAGGAGCCTTCATACCACAATGATGGTCTGACGTTGTGGAAGGAGAGAAGGGGAAGGAGGATTGGTCTCATGCTGCAGTGTAGTTCCAAGAAATGTTCTGTCAAGCCAATAGGAGTCTTCAAGCTGAAGTCATCTTTTCAAGAGTCTCCTATCTCATAGAAGTGACCTGCATTGGTACCCACGCCATGCTTGGTCATTGACTAGGAGCAGCCCTGTGGGAATATGGCAGTCAAGCCAAAAGGACAGTAGCTGGGGTTGTTCATCAATTGCATTCCCTCAGCATGAAATCTGAGCACTTCTTTCTCATGGCCATCATGTCACCATTAGTCCACTTAATCTTTACAAAAATCCTATGACGTCATGACTGTTATTATTCCTGTTTTAAAGTAAGAAAACTGAGGCCTAGGGAGTTTAAGTGACCTTGTTACCATCACTCAGCTAGCAACAGGTTGGAGCTTGATTTGTCTTCTAAACTATCAAGTGACTTTAATTCTAGGCATGTATTAAGTGTGTGGATGAGTAAATGCACCTTGGCATCACCTGTGATAAGGTGAAAATTTGATATGACAGTGATCAATGCCACTCTCTTTTTATTGGACCCACAAGTCCAATCTTCCAGCTATCATGATACACAAGCTTCAGAACTGGATGTTTTTTCAGGAGACTACTCTTTACTGTTCTGATAAAATATTCAGAAATACTTTATGAATAAAACAGCTCATTAGAAATGCTTCCTGAAACCCCAAAGAAACAAGGCTCTTTTCCTATAAATCTTGAGCCATCATTCCAGTTCTATTTCCTGCCGAGTCTAACAGGCAACGTGTTGTTAATCTTACGGTCTGTTACATCATGCCTGTTCTCTTGGTCTCAGGAATGCAAACTTCATTTTCTCCTAAGAAATCATTTTCTTTCTTGTTCTGTGACGATGTTTCCCTTTAGTGAGAAGTTGTGAATGATCTTGCTGAGAGAAGCAAACAAAGACAGACTCAGATAGTTTATATTTTGAGAGGAGACTTAAACTACTTTCCTGCATCCCCAAAAAACAAAGAAAGAAAGGAAAACAGGAAAACTTTTAGGGTTAGAGTAAGTAAGCCATTGCATCCTATTTCCCTATAAACTAAGAGCTTTCCCTTACTTTTCTCATGGGTCCACTTTAAAAAAGTAAAAATAAAACCCCCCAAACATCTATCTATTTATCTATCTATCTGTCTATCTATCTACCATCTATCTATCTAGATATCTAGATATATGAATATATCTCTATATGATATATATATACATGTATATATATATATATACACACTATACACACACGCACACACACACGTGTGTGTGTGTGTGCGTGTGTGTGTGTGCATGAGATATTCTTTCTACTGCAGTGTGTGGGGTTATAGAGAATGCTGGCATGTAGTGAGATCAAAACACTTTGTAGACTGAATGTACCTGCAAGAATCTTTTGCAAGATAAAACTCAAAGACACCAAATGAGCAACCAGACAATCAACCTCCCAAATCCTCCAAGGTTTTTTTCCCGCTTATTATTATTCCCCTGACCACAGTGTGTGGGGATTTCACTTTAAGCTCAGGGTTAAGACCTACCCTGGACAGCACAGTGGGAATGGTTATCAACTAGCTTACAAGGACCTTTAACTGGTGTAATAAACAAGCTGAGTTATCAGGATTAATTCATTGAGGAATATTTTTTGTTTGTTTCTTTGTTTGTTTTGTTTTGTTTTTCTGCCTTTGGAAGGCAACAATCAGGCACCATGATATTTCCAGTCCTTCTTATTTTTTAAAAAGAGGTCCCAAACTGCTAAAGTTACAAAACGCAGTCTTATTTCAGAAAGTAGGATCTTCAGTCATCCTACATTAATTAACACCGCAGTCTGCATTCAAAAATAAGACTTGTCATCCATTTGCCAGAGCTGGTTCTGGACAAGTCTGTCTAGTGAAAGGGGTGTCATGGGCTTGCTTTCTTTCCAACCTTTCCTGCCACTCAATAGCTCTTCCATCTGACTCTACGGCTGAAGGAGGGGGAGAGAATGCAGATCAAGGGACAGGAAAAAACCTACTTAAATGTCATGCCTGTCCATGGCTTCTTGCTTTCAGAGCCTCACACTTATTCTTCCAGAACTCCCAACCTGCCAGGGCCCTCGGATAGGATCAGATAACAGTTCTTTTCACCTTTGGCCTCTGGTTCACCCCTCCAGCCTTCAAATTTCTGGTGCTTCATTTTATTACAGATTTTCTCAGTAGGGATCCCCTTCTCCTTGGGTAGAAATTCTTTTAGACCTGTCCTTAGGATCCTGTCTAAAAAGGCCCCAGGCTGGCATTCTTCCGTCTGGCCCTAGGCATCTTGGCTTGCAGTTGGAGGGAATAAAATTATGTCCTAGCTGCAGAGCTCTCTACCCCATGGGACTCCAGAAGGTCTCTTGCTCTGGTGTGTGTCAGAGAAACTTCCCAAACTCAGACAACAAAAGCAGATTCTCCATGTCGTCTCCTTTGAAATCCTTCTTGCTAGTGAGGAGGTGGGTCTCAACCCTGCCTCCTCCTGGGGTGGAGGGTGGAACTCACAGTACAATTCTCTGTCTCAAGCTGTTCTCTTCCATCTTCCTTTTAATCTCCCATCTGGGGAATCTCCATGCCCTTGAAGTGGGTGACAGGCCCAAAATCCTGTAACTGGTTCTGAGCCATTTCCTTTGAAACTTGCATTTGATTGAAGGCCTCTGCACTTGATGTGCCATTGCTTATATGGCATTTCAGTTGACTCTTCCATTTACTATTATCTATCAACTCTCTTTCTTTTCTTTTTCTTTCTTCCTTTCTTTCTTTCTTTCTTTCTTTCTTCTTTCTTTTTCTCCCTTCCTTCCTTCCTTCTTTCCTTCCTTTCTCTCTCTTTCTCTTTCTTTCTTTCTTTCTTTCTTTCCTTCTTTCTTCCTCTTTTTTCTTTCTTTCTCTTTCTTTCTTTGTCTTTCCTCCTTCCTCTTTCTTTCTTTCCTTCTTTCTTCCTCTTCTTTCTTTCTTTCTTTCTTTCTTTCTTTTCTTCTTTCTTTCTTTCTTTCTTTCTTTCTTTCTTTCTTTCTTTCTTTCAAAAGGCAGACTACCACATGCAGTGCCCCATTTGGATGTCTGGAGGCTTGGAAGCTTGACTCACCTACTTTTACAAATAGAGCTTGAGAGCTTGTTTGGAGGTTCTAGTAGGGGAGCACAGCTATTCATATACCCTTGACCAAAGAACAGTCCTCCTCTATCAGGGAAGGTCATCCTCTTTGACAGAGTGCACAGCTTCAAGAGGGACACACATGAAGCAGTGAGGGAGAAAGGGGGTACCCACCTAGACAGTCAGATCAGCCAAGTCAACCCTGGTGATCAACAGGGTGACAGATGTAACAGCCAGACCACCCTCACTTCCTGTATCAACTCCTTTCAATGTCTCTGCCCCTTTTCGTATCTTCTATGAAAATTTCCACATTCTTATACTGCACACTCTACCACCTACCTGAAATGTGTCACCTCCCTGGGGCTTTAGCCTTCCTTCATCCTCCTCATCCTTTTGGACATCTAACAGGTCCCAGTTTTCCCCATCCCCTGGCCCTATCATATTTGAGACTTTGGGCCTCCATCCTTAGACCCTGGTTTTGCCAAGCAAGTTGTGAATGCATTGCTATTGCACTCTTGTTCCACACTGCATGGGGACATTTTAATATACTGCTAACTGCAAGTGACACCTTGACTCGGCAGTTTTTAAATTTGCGGATGATTTGTTGTTCTTAACTTTTTTTTGGCAAAAGCAATTTAATTTAGTAGTAGCAGTTTAGTGTTTTTTTTTTTTTTTTTTTTTAGTAAAACCCTTTTACAAACTAAATATTTCCATCCGTTTATTGGTAAATGTTTCACATAAATTCAAAATGAATAAATGGGAATAAAGCTAGAGCTAGAGTGGGGGCCCAGAGACTGCCCATCTGGCTTCCTCCACAGCCCCAAAGGATTTCAGAAACACACTTGGAAAAAATCTCTACTTTCAAATGAGAAATGATTTTTAAAATGGGAGCAAAGCATGGTTGATTCTAAGAAGGGATATGTACCCCAAAGCCCTTCAGAAGCCACCTCTATATGAAAACTAGTAATTCTAATGGCCCCAGCCCCAATTCCTTGTTTAGTTCTGACATGATCAGCTTCTAAAATGTCACCTCTTGGTGAGGCTTCAATGCTCCTTGGAATTTGGTTTATTTATTTCTCTAAAACCCAAGCTCCTGAAATGAAATCCCCATGAAGAAACTCATAAAGGCAAAAGGCCTCTTTTCTTTAAAAAAAAAAAAACAAAAACAAACCCAGAAAACAAAAACCAATAGCTCTAAAAACTTTATTCTGTGGATTATGATGTTTATTGGCATTTTAATGCCATTCCTTAAATCCCTAAACCATATGAACCACTGAGACTTTACCAGACTAATTATGCTTCAGGCCTTTTGAACTTTGATTGCCAGCCACTATTATTGCTTTGGGTTTTCAAAAGGAGAGCCAAAATTTCCCTTTACCCTTCCCACGTTGGTTTTTTTCTGTAAATGTACTAACGCTCTGTGATATTGACGTCATCCGGCCGATACAGAAGAATGGCCGCTACTTTTTAACTGTTCTGCTCCCCAGCCTGGGGGGTGTTTAAAGATTCTTATTACATATTCAGATATCCTGGCCAGGCATGTGGAGGGAATCAAGTGATGGCTACTTAGGGAGGAATTGGCAGGATGGCTCTACTTCTTGGGTGAGCAGAAAGTTTTATGAAGAGTAGAACAAAAAAGATTCAGAAGTAACACTAGAAAAGAACATAATCTCTTTTCTCCCCACAAAATTTCCTCATTGGTGACCCTGTAAAAGCTTGTGTTTGTGATATAGGACCCCAAGGACCCCTCTAGAGTGAATAAAACATGCTAGCGTGATCCTGACAGGCCCCACACGAAGCGCGATGAGAGTCTGAAAGTCATGGACCCACAGAAATTTTGGACTGATTATTTTTCATTGCCTGCACTGAGCAGGGGTCGAAGGAGGAGGCTTCTGGGGGCAACTGGTGTGCTCTCCTTACCGCCTGGTGTCCTTGACTGTAGAGAGTCTACAGAGAGCTGAGATTCTAGGAGCTCAACAGCAGGAACAATGCATGCTCCACACCAGCTGTGGAAAATGCTCTCAGGACCTACTCCTATCAACATCAGAAGTGGCAAGAACCCTCTGTACTAACTGAAAATGTTGAAAACAATTATTACCTTTAGTAGTAATTGTTGCCATTTTTGCTTTAAAACTCATTTCAGAAGCGTGTCGAACTAAAGGACGGATATCTAATAATGAGCATCTACCAATTAGTATCCTGAAGCCAGAGAGGGAGTAATCAAAATTCTACCTGGAAAGGTATCAGCTTGCCTCATCCGTGAACACCTCTGGACCACTCCGACCCTTTTCTCTTCTTTGATATCTGTAGTTCAAGCATGTAATTTGACACAGAAATATGTATTATCTTACATGGTGAAAGACTGTTTTATACCTCCGTTTGGATCAAATGAAAACCTGTTAAAATTTTAAAACCCCACACAGAGTTTTCTCACTCAGCATCAGGCACAAGACAGGTTCTCAGAAAACCTTCGTTTGTCAATTAGTGGTTAGCAAGTCACAGTGATTGTCAAATGCACAGAGGAGCCTGATGGTTAAAACTTGGTCTGCTTCTACTTATTGGCAATATTGACCACAGGAGCAATTCAGAGTGCACTGCACGCAGACATTTGGGAAGTTGTCAGTTTCACTGCATTTCTGGCAAAGAAGTATAATCTGTTCAAAATGCTTCAACCTAACTTGTAGGTTAAATATGACTAATTTTTCTTTCCTTGTCAATGAGAAAAAAACAATACCAAACATTTGTGAGCCTACAGCAGTCCCACTGCAAAATAACATAAAAGTTAACACGGATTTCGCAGCATTCACCTCACAGTTCTGCCATTTATTGGTTGTGACATTGAAAAATTATTTAAATTCTGAGTGTCTCTTTCTCAGTTCTTTATTTCTTTTCTCTTATCCTCTGACAGCAACCATAAAATTGTTTCAGGATAACTAGTTAGCTTGGAGGTTAAATCACACCCTCTACACCATTCTAGAGACTAACCACTGATGTAATTCAAAACACATCCATAAATATACACACATATATAACCAGACAGAGAACAATACATGATAAATGACAGATCAATGGGTAGATATTTTTAATTACTCTCTTAAGAAGTTAGATTATTCTAAAGGGAAGACTCACCCACCCACAGTCCAAATCAGGATGGATTTAGGTACATAGTCTGGGGTATATACTTGGGGTAGAACATTGATATTTGTCAAAATGGGAGAGGCATAGATGTGTTGGGGAAGGAAGGGGACCTGGGAGAGGGGAGAGCTGGATGATCAGTGCGGAGAACAGCATTGGCAGAGGAGGAGAGCTGAGCTCTCACAGGTAGAGTGAATCAGGAGCCAACCTCGAAGACAAAAATTACTAGGAAGTTATGAATTTGTTTGCTACGGGATATGTCAGCATCTGTTTCCCAGTGTGTCACCCTTGTATCTTTTATAAAAGACAAATTTCTCACTGAGACTTTACTGTGAAAGTTCTTTTATGGAGGGGATACTTGTTAGAGGATAAGTTTTTTTTTTTTTTAATCTCTAAAATGATGATAATAATGGGGTTAGAGTAAGCATCAAATGAGCTAATGCTTATGAAATGCTGTCACGTAATAAGCAGTTATTTCTAAAATTATTTTAAATACATTGTGAATTGATTTATTTGTAACCTCATAGTTGTTTGTGATTTTGTGATTGCTATTGATTAGAATTACTTTTTTCATTGCAATATAGTAAAATGGTTGAGAGTACAGGCTTTGGAGTTAGACAAACCCAGGTTTAAATCCTGACTTCCCCTTTTGGTGTGCATTCAGGCAAACCACCTCTCTTTTTTATTTGTAAAATGAGGATTAAAACTGCATCATCTGACATGGTGCAGGGGGGTGGCCTAATAAGACAACATTCTAAAGCTGTATTACTCAGGGTTCTCAAAGGAAAGAGATGAGACGCTCAAATGGGACAATTAAGGAAGGGACAACTTATAAAGTTGTGGGTAGGCCATAGGGAAAGTGGCATAATGGCTAGTATTCTATTCTTTGGCTAGCCATGAATAGGACTAGTCATGCAGAGGACTGCACCCCTCCCCCAACCCACAGGTCTACGACCAGAAGAGGTGATGGAGAGGGTAAGGACTGGAATGCAGAAGGACAGTTGTGTGGAACTGAAGATAAAGGAGCCACTTGATATGGTCCATACTGATCAGTATATCTGGGGTACAGTGGGGGGCATGGTGGAAAGTGGGTATGGAGAGGCCTGGGAAGTATCCAGCATAGAAATGATAAGCCAATGCCTGACACAGTAGCACTCAATAAATGATTGCATATATTAGACAGAATGTGATACACAGTGTTTATGATCTTGAAACTATAACTTTTTATCTGTACCCCAAGAAATCAAGAGTGTCTGGCTTTATATGCCTAGTGGAACCAATGTGATTAGAAGGCTGGTTCTTGCTAATTCGCCAGGTTTGTTAGAGTCCTTTCATAGGTACCCCATCATCAGAAGGCACCAGCAACATTTTCAGATACCTTGCTGAACTGTCTCTCTCGTGATAAGAATATAAACATGCTAAATGATGAAGAACTCCATAGGCTGTGGTAAAGGATGCTGATTTGCTCGCTCTCCAGCCATGCCGCCTGAACCAAGGCACTATCCTTTGGCTGTATAAAAATGACCCTTTAAACATTGATAAACCCCAAGACTCAGTCTTCTGCCCTTTATTTTTCCTTGTCTGCACTCAATGCCTGAGTGGTCTTGTCTAGTTTCATGAATTTAAGTGTCATTAATAAGCAGATGACATCACCGGGCCCAGAGTCCGACCTGAACGCCACATTACTATATCTAACTGCCAACGTACCATCTCTGTTTGGATGTTAAAAGGAATCTTAGACTGAATTTATCCCTAACCACACTCTTGATTCTCCCTTCTCCATCCGCCCACTCTCTCTCACCAAAACAGAGGGAGACAGACAGACAGAGACAGAGACACAGAGAAAGAGAGAGAGCAGAAAAAATCCTGTTCCTGCCCAGTCACTCCATCTCATCTAATGGACTTTCATCCCTTTGGATGCTTAGGTCTAAACTGCACATTTATCCTTGACTTCTCTGTTTCTCTCTATCTCACATGCTCTCTGTCAGACAATCCTGTCAGCTTTGTCTTTAAGACACATCCACACTCCCCACCATCCCTACGGCTATAGCCCTGGTCTGAGGCACTGTCATCCCTCGGTTCGTGTAATTTGGATCTACAGCCTCTGACTGGTCTTCTTACTTCAACTTCTTCAACTTCAAGCTTCTTCCTTCCCCACACCGTGGTTACATCCTCCACATAGAGGACTTTTGTAAATATAAGTCATATCCTTAAAATCCTAAATTACTTCTCCACTCACTCCATGTAAAAGCAGTCTTACCATGTCCTATGAATCCCTACGTGACCCATGTCCTTGCTCCCACTCGCCACACTCTGACCTCACCTCTTACTTCTTTGCCCCTTAATTAGTCTGCTCCAGCCACACTGGGCTTTCTTGCGGTTCAATGAATGTGCTAAGTATTCTCCCAGAGCAGGGCGGAAGCTTGCATTTGGTTCCTCCTCAACCTGGCTCTCTCTTCTCCCTCCTCAGGTGTCCCGCCTAGTTCTACATTTCTACCAGGTTCTGCTCAAAGCCCCTTGCCCAGCGAGGCCCTCCCTGACCCAGCATATGAAACTACATGCTTACCTCGCAATTCTGCCTCTCAGCCTAATTTCTCTCCATGGTGTTATCATCACCTTACATATATTTATGTTTGTTCCTTTCCTTGTGCTTGCCCTCCTGCCTCTAAATACAAGCTCCAGGAGGCCAGCGACAATGTCACATTCACTGCTTTATTCTCACAGCCAGGACAATGAAGGAATTCACTTGTGGCTCAGGAGTTGTTAGGACAGTTAACTGTTGATGGTCAGACGAGATGAAAGTCCTGGAAGGGTCTTTTTTAATATAAAAATAGACGTGGAATTCTGGACTAGACTGTTCAGTACATGCTTTATTTTATGTCCTATTGCCCACAAAAGTGCTAAAAAATAATGTAATTTTAAGTTCTTTTTTTTTCCTTTAAAGGAAATATACATTCATACCTAAGTATCTTTTTCACATGAAGGTTATAAGATGCAAACGTTAAGATCACAAGGACTATGTGAAGTGAAATAACACTTGTGAATCTGCTGCAGAACATTTTTTGCTGCCTGTCATGGGGGTCCAGAAAGCGGAGGAGTCTTAGCAAAGGTTTGTTTCCTTCCTGCCATCTTTCTGGAAGCAGAGGAACTTCTGTTGCTCCTGGACGCTGGGGTGCGGTATGCATTTTATGAGACCCGTCACTCCGTTTACACAGCTCTCCCAAATCAAATCAAATTAGCCACGTGGGTGATAAGCAAAAGCAGCAACGTTCCCCCAAGCGCAAATGGATGATTTCTGCAGAGTTCCCAAGCGCTGTCCATTTCACCCTAGGTCAACAATTCCTAAGTGCCTACCCCCAAAAGATGGAGTATCATATGGTCACCTAGTGCAGTGTTTCCCAAACTGTGTTCCAAAGGAAGACAAACATCAGCAAGATATTAACTGGAGTTCATCAAAAGTAATATTTCATGGTCAAGTAAATTTGGGGCAGACTGAGTTAAATAAGACTAAACACACTCTAAGTTACAAGTCTTCCTTCTTTGCCTTTTACATAATTGCCTGTGCTGTGAGTCTTCTCGAGAAAAGCCATATATACAGGATTTTCTCAACTTGCTTCACCATAGAACTCATCTTTATAGACCCTCAGGTTCCACTGGACACATTTTGAAGTACTCAGTATAGCTTTAAAAATTTTGATTCCATTTTCATGTAATCCTCTGAGTTGGCAGCAGAAATACTGTTTTTCCTTTTTACAGGTAAGACAAATAAAACTCTCAGCAGGATAAACTGGCTTTTGGTGTAGGTTGTAAAAGGGTAGACTGAACCAAAGTCTCTCACTTAGAACTTTAATTTTCATCCGATTGCACCGATTGCCATCTCTGTTGGTTTCCTAGGGTTGCAGTAACACAAACCGGACTGCTTCAACAACGGAACTTTCTCCTCTCACGGTTGTGGAGGCTTGGAAGGAGGTCTGTCCCACCCTCTCTCCTAGCTGCTGGGAGTTGCCAACAGTTCCTGGAGTTCCTTGGCTTATAGCTGCCTCCCTCCAATCTCTGCCTTCATTTTCACATGAGTTTCCTCTCTATGTGTGTGTCTCTCACTGTAAGAACACTGGTCATTGGTCTATGTTAGGCTCCTAATGTATTCGAATTTATTATGTGTAAGCTTAAAGCCTTCATTTTTCTAGGCCAGAATCTAACCTTTGCTTTATGACCCAATATGGAATCTTCTTCACACCTTTGTCAAAGTGGTTGCCTTTGATTGAATATTTGCCAGCTTTTTTTTCTTTTTCCTTATTTGAATTAACCGGAATTCCATGCAGTATCCTAAGTACAATGCACCAGTTTGACACAAAGATTTTGTGCTGATAATTTTCTAATGATTCTCAGGACTTGCATGGCTTTTTGGTCATGCTAGCCCTTTGGGGCATTCTTGGTGAAGGTACTGGAAAGAAGTGTTCTTCCTTTTTGAGACTGCTCAGCTGGTAAAGTTTAAGTCTAGCGATGCTGGCAACTGTTCTTGTCACTTCTGGAGAAAAGTCTCCTGAGAATCCAGCCAACATCAAGCAAGGAACAGGAAAGAAGAAAGAAAGAAGAGAGTCAGGGGGTGGGGAAAGGAGAAGGAGAAGGGAGCTCTAACAGACCGGATCCAATTGAGGCCCCGGATCTACTCTTTTCTGAAACTACTTATTACAAAAGAAAAAAAAATCCTTTTTATTTAATATAGTTTGAGGTAGATTTCTATCCTTTGTCTGACTCTATCCGGACAAGTACAGTATGGAATTCCTTACATCCACTTCTCATCTGCTAGAAGTGAGGAAGGTGGGACTAGGAGCAAGTTCCTGCTTTGGGTCAGACTGTGTTAGGCACACATGTCATGTCATTTAAGCCTTATGACAACTCTGTCAGTCAGGTATGGCTCACCTGTGAATATGAAATTCATAATATTAGAAGAATATTTTCCTTTAACTTGTAAGAATCAAATTTAAAAATAAAGTGAATCTAAATGGGTATATGTCTACGTATATATATATTGGTATGTATACATCTCTCTGTGCACATATATATGTACATATGTACATCTATATTTGTTAGTGTGAAACAAACAAGATTGATGCCTTAGTAGTAGAGAGACTTCAACTCCCTATTTAGAACCAGTGCAGGGGCACCTGCCTGGCTCAGTCAGTTAAGCATCTGACTCCTGATTTCAGCACAGGTCATGGTCTCGCGGATCGAGCCCCGCATCGGGCTCTGCACTGACAGTGTGGAGCCTGCTTGGGATTCTCTCTCTCCCCCTCCCTCTCTGCCCCTTCTTTGTTCGTGTGTTCTCTCCCTCTCTCTCAAAATAAATAAATAAGCATGAAAAAATTTTATTAGAATCAGTGCAAGGGTTTCCAAGATTATCAACTCACTTGTGTCAGGAAAGTCAACTCTCAAATGAAACCTTGAATTGCATACATAAATACTGAGAAGTACAGTTTGATTGCACCACGGGCAAGCAGTCTGAAAAAAAGGGACAAGTGAAGTATTCTAAATTCCTGGAGATCAGATGGAGGAAGCTACGTGGCACTGGGGGGGTCGGAACAAAGCATCCATGTCTATGTTCACTGCCTTGGAGGGGATGTGTGAGGTTTTTAGCCATAAGTTCTTCATTCCATTCAATGCTCCCTGGCTGTGTGGATTCCTCTGAGATGGCCATAACTGTTTAATGACAAAATTAAGTGCAGTGAATCTGCTGTGGAATATAATATAGCAGAAACTATTTCCAGTTTGTTACCGTTGCTATGACAACCTAATTATGTTACCAACATCCTAGAATCTTTTCTAGATTGAATTGAATACCTAGAATCTTTTAGTGACTCAATATCATCCATAGGATAAACCATCCAAACCTCTAAAGCTTGGAGAAAGAATTCTTCATCAGATCTGATTCTTATCTAGCCCAAAGCTCTCCTTGATCAGATCTGATTCTTGTCTAGCTGGCCGGCTTCATTTAGTCACCTGTGACTCACACTCCAGCTAAATCAATCTGCTTCCAGTTACACAAACATGTCACGTTCTTCTGCCTGGACTCCCTCGCCTTCCCAATCCTATTTGCCTGACAAACGTCTAATTCATTTTCTTAATCTCTTGCCTTGATATGGTGCCTAAACCCAGAGTTAATCACCTTGCTCCCTATGCTACTCACATCTTTACTTCCATAACATGTAAATTATTTTTCTGTCTGAGATAGTAAGGATAACACTTCCATCAGGTACCTATTGATACAAACGGGGGATTCTACTTTGAGAAATAGTCAATTTTAGTGGATACAACCAGAGGCTTTGGGTCAAAGTACTTTGGTTTGAATCTTAGTTTTACCTCTTATTACTTGTGAGAAAATTTATCTTCCCTCGACTCAGTTCTCTCATCTGTAAAATGGAGATAGTAATATTAAGACTCCATAGGATCACTGTGAAGGTTGAGATAATCTGTGTTGAGTGACTGCTCTAGGTATGTTCTCAGCACATAGTGTATTATTTCATCTAGTGACTTAAGGAAGAAGGATGTTTATGATCAGGGATTGGCCAAAGTTATGCCTGGAGCATAATCAGGCCATTGTCAGGACCCTGCTTGGCATCTGGGTCTTTATTCCACTCTTGCTTACACATCAACTATCTACAAAACTGCCTCGGGGAAAGAACACCATCCCGGCTGATCGCTCAAGAAGACCTTTGTCTTACTGTTCCCAGACTCCTCCAGAGGTTCCAATCAAGTTGTCAATGTATGGTACTGGTGACTTGGGGACATAGACAGTCACAAATTCAGCTTCTCCCAAGTTCCATATCATATTTTGTTGGCTGAACCTTAAATTTTTTTGCCTTTTTAACTCTCAGTTAAGTAGTTCCTTCTGACCCTGTTTGAAGTATCTTCTTTGGGATAAATGAGTGAAATACACTTCTGGCAGGTGCTAGCCTCCTTACCATGATCTAAAGATCTCAGATAGCTACCTCTGCTTCCTAAGGTCCATCATTAGACAAGCACACATTGGGAGTTCTGGGAGCATCAGTGGCTCTTCCTAGCCCTGCCAGATGAAAATGCTCACTTGAAGTAGCCATACTGTTGTGGCTTCCTAACTAGTGTCATCACCAGTTCCATGTTCCGCGTTAAGTCCAGGATGCAGACCACTGTGGAAAGGTCTATGGCCAACCTCTGTGCTGGTGAAGCCCGGTTAATCAGATGTACACCGGGGGGGGGGGGGGGGAATCATTCCTGACTATAGGTCAATGTGCATCTCATAACATCTCATAAGTTGCTTCTTTAACAAAATAGAATGTTAATTTTTTGGTTGCACAACTCAAAGCAAACTTTTGTTGACCTGAGTCATTATATCTTTTTCCTTCAAAATGAAAGATACGTTTAAGCTCTCTGTGTTTCTCTTCCGTGTTGAATGAAGGCAATTTTTTTTTTTTTGAAAAATTGAGCAGGTTCCTGCTTTGGGTCAGGCTGTGTTAGGCACATTATACGTCATGTCATTTAAGCCTTATGACAACTCTGTCAGTCAGGTATGGCTCACCTGTGAATATGAAATTCATAATATTAGATTCATTCTTCTACCTCCCTTAAAGGGCAATATTAAAGATGAACTACCATCATGCTGAATTGAGTAAGGCAACAGATTTTACTTTAATAAATGAGTGAATGTGAACTTTGACCTTCAGCCCTTGAATAGTGGTCACAGAAAGCAGTTTCATCTTATCTATTAGTATCTATAACACAGTTTCAGGCATTTACTTTTAGAAAAAATAAACTGCTCATTTCAGTGGAACAAGATGAACAGCCAAGGTCAATGAAGCAAGTAAGTTTTCCAGCCCATCCTGGAGGCAGATTTGGGGGTGACATTTTTTTAAATGGCACTTAACAACTAGTATCTGAGTGGAATTTTTAATCCAAATCCCAGACAAGAAACTCTTGGCAGAAGAACTCTCTCTCTTTTTTTTAAGCACACTTCCTCCTCCCCCCCTCCACCTATCATGCACCGCCCCCGCCCCCCGACACGCATCTGTTCTTTGCACTTTCTGAAACAAACATTTCACGTTGCTAATGCTGTGAGGT
Source organism: Panthera uncia (assembly GCF_023721935.1). Taxonomy (NCBI): domain Eukaryota; kingdom Metazoa; phylum Chordata; class Mammalia; order Carnivora; family Felidae; genus Panthera; species Panthera uncia. The sequence continues at coordinate 121,298,822 of NW_026057577.1, read as the reverse complement.
GTAGGGCTGGGAAATTACTCATTCTTTCCCTCACTTATAGAAACACTTTCTTAAGGTTTAAGTGAGATTATTTTTGCCCACCTCTTTCAAAAGAGGTAGATCCTTCCCAAACTTGAAAGACAATCAAAATTCAGATAAGAAAATCTCAGAGTCACCTGATAGAATCCTTCCTTACTTTTCTCAGGCGGGAAAGATATGTCACGCTCCCCATCTAGTGGTATGACTTGGAATTGTCCACACAGGTGGCCTGTGAATTCTGGGAGCAGAAGATATTTACCACATTTCAAATTTAAACTGACCACCAAAATAAAGAGAGTGCAGATAAGAGAGAATGAAAAGATAAAGATAAACCCTAGGTCCTCAGGTTTTTCAGCTCTGAGAAGATCTGCAGGAGTCTGGGGCAAAACCCAGGTGCTGGAGAAGCTCAGCCAGCTGCCCAAGCCTGTCACCTCAGTGACCCCAGGGCTATGTTCTTTTCCAGTAATTTCTGTCTCCTTGCTTCTTGAGCTTCTCGCTTCTCCTTGGCCCATCAATCTTCCTCTAAGAGTTCTGAGAGCATCCTTTTCTCCACAATCTCTGCCTCTTCAGCTCCTCACTAAACTCGGCCTGTGCTTTGTGCCCTTCACCCCTTGTAAGGGACACAGAGCAGCCCACGTGGAGCTCTTTCCAGGGCTCCTCAGATTGCTGTCCAGCTTTTCAACCACAAAATTCTGTCTCCATTTTTCTTTCTTTTCTTTCAGTAATCCGGTTTCCCCCTCATTCTATCTTTTCTTTTTCTTCTTCAATTGTTTCTTCCTTTGACTACACTTCAGTAAAATACTCATTTTCTTCTGATTCTAAGCATTTACATAGTTTATTTCATCTTTTGTCAGTGCTGGTGGAATACAGTACTTTTAATAAGTGCTGGTAGACTGAAAGAGAGCCGTCCCTCTAAAAAATTAGAATAGGTGAGCTCCATTAAGCTGGATTCTGGATTCAGTGGCATAAATGGGGACAACTTTAAAAAAATTAAAAAATTAGACAATATGCATAGTTTGAAAAAAAAAAGATTGCAAAAACCAGTATAGACACTGCTGGTTATTGAATTGGCAATGCTAGCTTAAAGAAGCATATCAGAATACAGAAAAAGAAAAGAAATGGAAAATAGAAACAAAAAGAGACATGTAGGATAAACTGAGAAATAAATTATTCAAAATAATAAAACTTTCCAAAAGAGAGAAAGAAAAAGAAGAATAACAAAACCCAAAGAATTAATGGAAGAAATCCCCATGGGTTGGATGAAGACTTAAGTTTTTAGATGATAAAGACCACCTGAGTGCTGGAAGAATTTATTAAAAAAGGAAACCATCCTGGCCACGTTTTAGGGCAATTAATAAACCTGTGGGATTAGGAGCACTCCTTATTAAGCTTCCAGACAGAGAAACAGGGTTACGAAGTGAAGACTGATAACACTGTTGGTCTTATTTGTAACTCAGTAAAATGATGAAGCAACATTATGGATTTGGGAGTGAAAAGTTCTGTGACCATAGATGTTTGTTCTCAAGATACTGTTTATGAATTGAGGTGGGGGTGAGGTGTGTGGCATTTTTGGACATACAAGAACCTAACAAGTGAACTGTCCCTATATCCTCATTGGAAATATTTCTATAAAAATTTCAACAAAAATTGAATCAGAGTATTGATTTTAAATTTTGTTTTAATGTTTATTTATTTTTGAGAAAGAGAGAGACAGAGTGTGAGCAGAGGAGGGGCAGAGAGAGAGGGAGACGCAGAATCTTTAGCAGGCCCCAGGCTCTGAGCTGTCAGCACTGAGCCTGATGCAGGGCTTGAACCCACGAATCATGCCAAAGTTGGATGCCCAACCAACTGAGCCACCTAGGTGCCCCCAGAGTATTGATTTTAAGTTGAGGAAGGATAACATATGCCACAGAGAGAGGTAACTAATGAATCACGTATAGTTAGTTGATATGCAAAATTATCAGAAATCTAACCGCCTAAGAAAACCTCCTACCTCTAAATAAAATCTAGGACAGGTTTCATACTCGTCATTCTCAGATAATAATATTCTCTAGTCATTGTTTTCTTTTTTTTACCAGAATAGTTTCATGCAGTAAGGAAAATACCAATGCCATGTAAAAGTCAAACTTCTGAATTCCATTCTGAGTTAAAGTTTCTTTCCTTCCCCTGCTTAGAATTATCTGACAAAGACTTTTTTTTTTTTTTTTTTTTTTTATTTACATCCAAGTTAGTTAGTATATAGTGCAACAATGATTTCAGGAGTAGATTTCTTAATGCCCCTTATCCATTTATCCCATCTCCTCTCCCACAACCCCTCCAGTAATCCTCTGTTCTCCTTATTTAACAGTCTTTTATGTTTTGTTCCCCTCCCTGTTTTTTATCTTATTTTTGCTTCCCTTCCCTTGTGTTCATCTGTTCTGTGTCTTAAAGTCCTCATATGAGTGAAGTCATATGATATTTGTCTTTCTCTGACTGACTGATTTCACTTAGCATAATACCTTCCAGTTCCATCCATGTAGTTGCAGATGGCAAGATTTCATTCTTTTTGATTGCTGGGTAACTCCATTGTATATATATACCACACCTTCTTTATCCATTCATCCATCAATGGAAATTTGGGCTCTTCCATACTTTAGTTATGGTTGATAGTGCTGCTATAAACATTGGGGTGCATGTGCCCCTTCAAAACAGCACACCTGTATCCCTTGGATAGATACCTAGTAGCGCAATTGCTGGGTCATAGGATAGTTCTATTTTTAATTTTTTGAGGAACCTCCCTACTGTTTTCCAGAGTGGCTGCACCAGCTTGCATTCCCACCAACAATGCAAAAGAGATCCTCTTTCTCCGCATCCTTGCCAACATCTGTTGTTGCCTGAGTTGTTAATGTTAGCCATTCTGACAGGTATGAGGTGGTATCTCACTGTGGTTTTGATTTGTATTTCCCTGATGATGAGTGATGTTGAGCATTTTTTCATGTGTCGGTTGGCCATCTGGGCCATCTGGATGTCTTCTTTGGAGAAGTGTCTATTCATGTCTTTTGCCCATTTCTTAACTGGATTATTTGTTTTTTGGGTGTTGAGTTTGATAAGTTCTTTATAGATTTTGGATACTAACCCTTTATCTGACATGTCATTTGCAAATATGTTCTCCCATTCTGTCAGTTGCCTTTTAGTTTTGCTGATTGTTTCCTTCGCTGTGCAGAAGCTTTTTATTTTGATGAGGTCCCAGTAGTTCATTTTTGCTTTTGTTTCCCTTGCCTCTGGAGATGCGTTGGGTAAGAAGTTGCTGCAGGCAAGATCAAAGAGGTTTTTGCCTGCTTTCTCCTTGAGGATTTTGATGGCTTCCTGTCTTACATTGAGGTCTTTCATCCATTTTGAGTTTATTTTTGTGTATGGTGTAAGAAAGTGGTCCAGGTTCATTTTTCTGCATGTTGCTGTCTGACAAAGACTTTAAAGTATCTATTATAGAAAATGAGCAATTGTGAACATTCTTGAAACAAATATTAAAATAAAAAATATCAAGAAATAAATATAAAACATGAAGAAGGGCTAAAGAGAAAATTTAGAAGTACGATACAGTATCCAAAATTAAAAAGGGAAACTCACCGAGTAGCCTCAACAGTAGAAAAGAGATGACAGAAGATCCAGTAAACTTGAATATGGAGAAATAGAAATTATTCAACCTCAACAACAGAGAGAAAAAAGTTTTAAAAAAGTGAAAAAAGAGACTCAGGGAACAATCTCACCACACAAAGTTCTAATGTTCATATTATTGGAGTCACAGAACAGAAGGATAAAAGAGTATCATGCTGAAAAAAACTTGAAAAATAATGACTGAAAACTTCTCCACTATAATAAAAATATAAATACAGATTTAAGAAGCTGAGTGAAACTTAAACAGTTGTCATTAAATTGTACCGTCAAAATTGATGAATTTTACTGTATGTATATTATGCCTCAAAGAATCTAACTTTTAAGAAATCTAAATCATTTTTAAATAGCTAATAAAAATCTGTCATTTAATAATACTCATTTTAAACCTGCTCTATGTGGGACTCACTGCTACCTCTTTGGGTTATTGGGTGATAATAATCATATCTGTAATAATCTGATTGATAAAGGCTAATAATTTTAGGTGCTTACTACATGGCAAGTGATGCTTTGAGTGATTTTAAAGTTCTTGCTATTGTAATCTTCCTAACAACCCTGTGAAGGAAATATTGTTATCTCCATTTCACAGAGGAGGAAGCGAGTTACAAAAATATTAATTAGTAAATGGCAAATTCACATTTTGAAGCATGCAGCTTGACTTTAGAGACCAGATTTTTAACCACTACTGATTATGGAGGGACAAACACAGGCAATGTTTCATGTCAATACAATGCAATTATGTTTAGCCTCCCTAAAAGTGAAATGCCCATAGTAAGTTATATAAAATCAAAGAGCATAAGGTGGCTTGGGAATCCTTCATTGGAAAAGGTAATTCTAGTTCTGAGTCTTAAATATTGAGAAAAATTTGAATTCTTGAGTACCATCAAAAAAATGGTTTTTTGGAAGTAACCTGATATTAAAAAAGATACCTTATTTCTCCATAAAGGCAATCATCTCATTCTTGGGCTCACTAGGATATTCTCAGTAATAAAGGCGAATGCTCCTAGTGTATTACAAGCAAAGGTCACGCTAATTTGTTAATTGTAATTTTGTGTGCTTGGAATCAAAGCAATTCTCATATGAAACTAACATCTGCAGTTATATTAGGCATTAAAAGTTGTATTTAGAGATAATGTTTGAAAACTGAAGTCAAGACTTTCAGCCTGAGAAAAACATTGCTTCAAATGTGCTCTAATAATTCCAGCAGATGGCAATACAATCATTGTTTAAAAAAAAAAAAGTGTTTCACCATCCAATGGAAAATAGAAGACAAATAAAATTTCTCTTTTATTTTGTTTTTGCCTTTTTTCCCTTCTTTGTTTTAAGTCCCTTTAGGTTGCCCAAACAATACATTCTACACAAGAATTTTTAAGGTATAAAGCCTGCTAACACCATAATTATGAGGGACTGTAGATACTAAACTAGACATTGATCTTTATTGTGTAGAAAAAGGAGAAAGAGTAGATGGCTTTTGAGTCAGGAGTGCCAAGGTCACAATTGTACATTAAGAGAAGAACTGACAAGCAAAGGAAGAGCCAAAGGATGTGGAAAGGCAGGGTGAATGTCTGTTCGAGTGGTATAGAACAGCGGTAATGGGAACTTGGCTGTGAGCGTGGTAGTAAAGACCAAGTTTAGATGAGGAAACAACTGCAGATGTAGAGGTGAGAGAACTGAGCAAGTGATTGGATGTTAGAAGTTCAAAAGAAAGAGTCAAAGATAACTCTCGTATTTTATTCCTGGTTGGGGGGAAGCTAGCTAGAAAGAGAAGGATCAGGTTTGGACAAAAGGGAGTTTGTAGAAGTTCTATGATGCTGATTTAACTTAGCAGTTGACAAGCAGGTCTACTGTTTCAATGAGAGTGAAATTGAAGAGAGGGGTGCCTGGGTGGCTCAGTTTGTTAAGCATCGGACTTTGGCTCAGGTCGTGATCCCATGGTCGGTGAGTTCGAGCCCCGTGTCAGGCTCTGTGCTGACAGCTCAGAGCCTGGAGCCTGCTTGGGATTCTGTGTCTCCATCTCTCTCTGCCCCTCCCCCACTCATTCTCTGTCTCTATCTCTCAAAAATAAATAACCATTAATTTTTTTGTTGTTGTTGTTGAAGAGATAGACACAGGAGTGGTGGGTATTTGTCGTCACGGGAGGAGATGAGTCAGTCTGAGAGAGAAAAAGGCTGAGGTCCTAGGGACCTTCTGGAGAATGCTGGCTTTTAGGAGACACTGATGATGTGATGAAAGTTAGTGGGATTTTCAGGTGCACGTGATGTTGTAGGGACCTGTCAACAAGGACGATTGAAACCAGAGTAACGTATTTCAAAACGTTTGAGGAGATTGAGAAAAGGCCAGTGGACTTTGAGAAAAAGTTAAATAAAACTGATTGGGGCAAAAAAATTATTGTGAGAAAGGAGTGGACATAGTATGAAAAAGTGGAAAGTCTCATTTGAGAAGTCTGACCACAAAGGGCAGGAAAGATATGGTTCCGTAGGTTGACTGGACAGTGGGAACAGGTGGAAATTTTTATACAAGAAACACTTTAGCATGCTTGTGTCTGACATGAAGGAGACATTTGAAATTATACTAAAGTTGTTTTCCTTTTTTTTCTTAAATGACATCTAGATAATTTAATGAAACCACGTAATTTCATTTTACTAGAAATTTGTGGATGTAAGAAAAAAATTGAAAATATAATTTGAAAGTGAATGTCGCAACATGTTTCTCATTCTTTATTATTTATCCAGTGTCTGCTCGGCTCCTTTCTGTTGCTGATGTCTGAAGCTTTGAGACTATGAAAGTTAGTCATACTAATCAAGTCTGTTCCCAGTGTCCAAGATCTTCTGACATCGTGGTAAGTGATGGCTTTGCAGGGGCTGCTGCAGCATCAACCACACATTTAGAATTCTAGAAAACTCCGAAGCCCATCAAACAGTTACAATATGTGAGCGTGTTTTCTTGTCCACATTTTTTATTCTAGCCCGTTGTTGTTGGTTTTTTTTCCCCCTTGAGGAAAAGAAAAGATCAGTTGGCAATACTTGATCTTGCTTGCAGAATTGCTGAGGTATAGAGTTTGCTTCTTGCCATTAGAACTTTGGTGTCACTTTTTGTGCAAAGGAATCTACAGAAGCTGCCAGCTGAATCCGTCTGAGGAAAAAAATAATATAACCTTGAGGTGCAAATGACCGTGTCTGCCATTGACTATGATAAACATACTGGTTTCATTAAAACCTAATAGCAAGACAGAATTTGCAAACACAGAGGCAGTGGAAAGTGGAATAAAGACAGGAAGAAGATGGAGGGGAAATTGTCCAGGAACTCTTATCTGTCCTTTACATCACAGTTAAACAATTTATTTTCCATTCCTAAACACCTCTCCCTGCTTTTAATTCTTTGGAACCCTGTACCATTACTGTCTGCCCCCATCCAGAGAACCCCCCCCCATCCAGAGAACCGTGTGATTTGAGAGGTTAGGTGGAGCACAGCCTCCCAGAGCTATGCCCTTTCTCTCTCTGATCTCCCATCTTAGTTGGGCATGGAAACATGTGATTCCTATTTCCACTTACATTTTCACAGGAGGGGTTAGTTTCTCGCATTCATACTGGCTATGACCTAGACCTGTGGCCATCCCCGGATCCTATCACACTCAGTTCCATACATTTGAAACTACAAATGCCTCATACTAAAGCCCTGTCACCCCTGCTTAATAAACTACTTCTGGGGGCAGATATGACTGTTATCATACCCTCTTAACATGGGTGCCTCGGAAAATGAAGTCCAAAGCAAACACAAGCTAATGCTTTATTGGGGGTTCAGTCCCAGGAAAACTAGAGACAAGGACAGTAGGTGCATTACTGAGCTGTCTCTAGCTTTGCAAAAAAAAAAAACAAAAAAACAAAAAAAACAAAAAAACACAACTGGTCACTCACCTTGCAGAACGTCTTTAGAAAAGTTGTATAGACCTACTGTGTATACTAACTGCCGCAGAGGAAGAAGAGGGGTGAGTAATGTATCTCTGGCTTTTCCTCAACTCCTGTGTTACATTGGTCCGAGTTCACCCACTATGGGAATAACTCCCTTGCACCTCCTGTTTGTATTACCTGGCTTCTCTGGGCAGCTGTAGGGGGAGCCAGAGCCTCCACAAACCCAGCAAGGCTAGCGTAGGTTACTGTCATACATGGGGTCTCTGGTGGTGATCCTGCTGGCATTGGCAGTCTCTGGAGTCACTCTTACTGGCCAGGAATCAGCACAAGTTGTCAAGTGTGGGCACAGGTGTCTGGTGAGCCAGGCTCACTGGATGATGCAGAAACTTGATCCGAACCCAATCTGTGTTCCAAAGAAACTGAGAAGAGATCTTCTTTTTTTCCTTTGGATTTCCTCACTTTGAGGGGGTTGGATCTCTGCCAGGGGTTGGTATCCTCACTCCTGTTCCATCAGGCTTCCCTGTTCCTCCAGAGCCATAGGTAGATGGGCCAGTGCTTCCTTTTGTGGATGAAGAAAGTCCGCGATCCCTATCTGTCCCAAGAATGTGCAAATTATGAAATCCTATTTTTTAGGTCTTCACCGTTCTGAACATTCTTTAACCGTAAGGGAGGGAATTCAGTTTTAGAATCTGAGACCCTCTTGATACAAGCTTATTTGTGTCGCTACAATCGTTACCACTTTATCAGAGCAAAACATAAATTTAAACTAGTTTTGGGTTGTACAGTGTGTTGTCTTAGGTAGGCTGACATTTTTTTTTTTTCTTTTTTGGGTTTGTAAAGCATACATAAAGGGTTGAGTTTGAATCATATACACCCAACAGGAACAGAAAGCACGGAAAGATTAGCCGAAGGGGAAGGAGATGAGGTAGGAGAGGATGCGATTCTGATCATTCAAAATGGTTGATTCAGTTCTGGGACAGATTTTGGAAATCTATTTTTTCCTCTTGACTAAACTTTCCTGTGCTTGTAGACACTTTTAACAAAAGAGTTGCCCTCTTTCAAGAATAAGCCAGTTTCTCCACCAGTGGAATTTCTTCTGTGTAAGAATCTCTCCGCAACATACTGGGAAACCCGTGTCTGTAAGGGCAGATCTGGAGACACAAGGCTGACTTAACTCCGAATGTCAACACCAGTACTTGAGCTGCATTCCTGTTAGTGCTTGCCACCAACAAATTCCACTTCCCTAGTCATTCTGGGCGGAAGTATCCCACGTGCCCCAGGAAGCCCGGGAAGCCCACGCTCAGGGTGGTGAGGCCAAGGTCCCAGGCTCATGGCGCCCCATTTGCATCTTGACTGTGCCCTGCAATGTGCTGACCGGGCCCTGTCTCTCCCAGCACGTTTGTGTTACAACAGGAGCGTTAGCAGCCCCCATACCTGCAGCCCCGGAGTGATTTACGGTTTTGGTGAAGTGCTCTGAGTTTTGGTCAACACCGTTAAGATAATAACAGCATCTGAAGAAGAGCGGCTATGAGGGGAAAATGTCAGCCACAGATGATCTAATGGGGATGATAATTCATTCAAAAGTACTAGAAAGAGCATGGAATCTGGATCTAGACACACTTAAGTTTCATTTCTGCCCTCCCCACCTATTAGCTCTGTACCAGCATGTGCTTTTAAAATTTTCTGAACCTCAATCGTCTTCTCTGCAAGATGGGAACATTAAGATTAATTTCAAAAAACTGTGGTGAAGATGAAATGAGAAACTGTGTGGATTTATCAGGTGTACTGCCTGCCTCGTAGTGGCAGCTCAGTTAGGATTCCACCCCTCTGCTTCTCTCCCTCTGCCTTCTCTTCCCGCCTCTGCCCTCCCTCCAGCATCCCCTCAGGTAAGGAGTCTCATTGGTACACAACAGTGATCCTTGATCTCCGATCTGGATGCCTTCTACTCTCCCCTCTAGAAAAGCTGTATTTTTTCTTTTCCCAGCCTCCCTGTATCTTGTGATGGAGGATATACTTCCAGCCAAATATAAAGGGATGTCTCCTGAGAGTTTTCAAGGAAAGTTTTGGTTCACTGATAGACAGAAGCTGGTGGAAACGTTCTCTTTTCTTCCTGCCTCGCATGCCTGCGTCTGGCTCAGCCATTTTGTGGCCATGAGGAATAATCACGCTAGAAAATTCAGAAGGATCACAGGCAGGACCTCTCAAAGATGCAGATCCTGACTTGAGGGAGCCCCTCAGCAAGAGCTGGCGACTGCCTTTACCAGTCTTCCATGTAGGTAAGAAGACAAAAACAAAAACAGCTCTATTTGGTCAAGACACTTGACTTACATATAGTGAGGCATATGGGACAGGGTTTGGAGGAAAAGGAGAAAAGAAGAGAGAGAGAGGGAGGGAGATGGTGAGGGAGGGAGGAGGAATAAGAGAAAGAGAGAGATAAAACAGGAATTACACCCATAGTATGTAGCTGGGCAAGCAAATTCTTTAATTTTAAAGCACTAAATGTTCATTTGGTAGGCTTTGTAATGGTTCCCCAAAAGGTACCCAGGTCTTGGTCTCCAGGCCCTGTGAAGGTTACCTTGTATGGTAAAAAAAGGACTTGAGATAGGATTATGTGTAAAATCTTGACAATGAAGAGATTATCAGAATGGGCCCTCAGTCCAATTATGTGCATCCTTACAAGAGGGAGGCAGAGAGAGATTAACAGAAACACACAGAACAGGAGACAGGGGGAGGACAGAGGCAGGACATAGGACAAATGCACCATAGCCGAGGAACACCAGCAGCCTCCGGAAGCTGGAGAGGGCAAGGAACAGACGAGCTTCTTTACGGGAGCCTCTGAGGGACCGTGTGGCCCTGACGACAATGATCCTGATTTCTGCCCAGTGATACTGATTTGGGACTTCTGGCCTCCAGAACCCTGAGAGACCGAATTTCTGTTGTTGTAAGCCACTTAATTTGTGGTACTTTGCTAGAGCAGCCACAGGATATAAATACAGTCAGCGTTCAAAAGATTTTATGAAATCATTTTAGCATGTGAGTAATAGTGATAACTGATATTTATTGATGCCGTCCCTGGACCCGGCAACCCACACTCACCACTCTGCACGGGTTACCTCATTAGTCCTCACCCTTCAAATCCTCTCTGGCAGCTGCCCCTCTTCTCTCCATTTCCCGGCAAGGGACGCCGCTCCAAGGAAGGTAAAGATCCTGCCAGGAGTCACACGGCGAGCGAGCACTGGAGACGGAATTTGAACTCAGGCCACCGGAGCCTCTAACCAGTCCAATCCTGCTGCTGGAAGAATGGATGTAGACTCTGTTCGCAGCCACTCTCTTAAGAGAAGGTATTATGTAAAACAGTTGTTAGGATTGACACGTAGAGTTGAGATGTTCGGGTCCTTTAACTCAGGTCCTTAAGGACATCCCTTCACACATGAGAAGTGAGTACCTACTAAGTGTCAGATGCCGAGCTGAGCTCAGAGTCTAAGACACAGAGCCTTGATCTCAGAGGCTGACATGCTTCCTAGTCTCCCACCTCTCATTAATGCTCTATGACTGCTTGGCAATGGTAGACATCACCCCAGAAATTACATATCAAAATAAAACTTCTAAAGGATTTCACTAAACCAAATATAAATTAATGTAAGTTAGTAAGTTAATTGTAACTTTGAATGATCTACATTGTTATTCTTCCCCATATGTCTAAACAATGAAAAATAAATAGAAACTTCAAAATCACTATTTTTTTTTTAGTGCTTATTTATTTTTGAGAGAGAGAGAGAGAGCGTGAACAAGGGAGGGGCAAAGAGAGAGGGAGACACAGAATCCCAAGCAGACTCCAGGCTCTGAGCTGTCAGCACAGAGCCTGATGCTGAGCTCGAACCCATGAACTGGAGATCATAACCTGGGCCCAAGTTGGATGCTTAATAGACTGAGTCATTCAGGCACCCTGAAATCACTATTTTTAAAAAGTAGCCTCCACAGCATGGTTACAAGTTACTTCATACCTCTGCTGAAAACATTCTTGCTTATTCTTTATAATTAGCATATCAATATTCTTCATTGGATAGTTTGATAGCCTGATGATAAAGCAAGTGTTTTGCTGGCACAAAACCTTTCTTTTAAGGTTTTAATGCAATTTCCTTGCATTTATTAAGGGTTTTTTTTGTTTGTTTTTTTTTTGTTTTGTTTTTTTTTTTAATTAGGCTTCGTGTTTCCTCTCCTGTCTAAAAAGTGAATGGCTGGAGAGAAGTTCTCTTATATCTTTCAGCATTCCACAGGATGGTTCTGTGACAGGCTAAGTCATTGAGACCTTAATTTGTGCATTTTATTTTTCTTTGTTTTTTTGTTTTGTTTTGTTTTGTTTTGGTCCCATCTCCCATCTTGTCTAATGAAGTAGGTTTTATAGTGTTTTATCTTGGGGATTTTGCCAAAATGAGGTAGAAATGTCTTCATGTCCATAGTCTTTCCACTTTTTGAAAGGCTAAATAATTTGTCCATGAACCAAAGTTAGATCCCCTGCATTAACACTTTCTACTAAGAATGAAAAAGGGGACAATATGAAAAGGTGTTTAATCAATTAATGTTAGTACCGAGTCAGTTCACATAGGTGATATGTATAGTTATCATAAGATATTAATGTCTTTGCAGTGAAAAGGTATTTATACCATGTAATCAAACAGACAATTATTAACACAACTGTTACATTTTACAGCTGTCTTAAAGATTTCTTCTTAAATAATCCAGTTGACAATACTTCATGAAAACAGAAATAACTGAAATAGAAGCTTTGGACAAATGTTTATTTAGAGCCCTATAGTTGAATTAGCTTAAGCTTTTTTACTTTTATGAATTTAAGTCAATTGTTTCTCCCTTTTAAAAGTTTTGTGATTGATTTTTAAAATAACAAGATAAAAGAATTATCTTCCCTAACCTACTTATTTGTTAAGTAGGCAAATAATTAGTCATTGGTCTATTTAAAAAATATCTTCCAAATGTTGCTCTAGGAAACAAAGTCTGGATTTAATTTGTGAGAAATGCACACACAAATTGAAAAAAGTGAAATTCTGTCTTCTGCACTCCCTTTGCACTTTAAAAAACTGCTGACACTTTGAAACCCACCACTAAACAGCATTTTTGATCTACACTCACAATCTATGAGACTATGTTAAATAATCTTGATATTATCTCCATGAAATTTTCATATCCGTTGGTTGTGGTGGACCATTTTATTCTGTTCCCTGAAGTCTTGAATAACAAAGATGCTTGTAAAACGGATTAAACTGAAAACAGCTTTTCCTGATGATTAGACTTGGAAGATTTCAGATCTCTGTACCATACTGACATTCTTTTATTGAATTCTCTAAAATATTACAAAACAACCATTTAATGAAGCAAAACTGAATAGAATGGAAGTCACTGCAGTGAGATAGAACACCACCTTGATATATCTGAACCAGTATCTCACAAGAGGGAAGTCTGATAGGATGTTTATAGGGGTTTGGAGTCTGGGAAAGTGTTTCAAGGTGGAAAGATGACGGAGATCGGGCAAAATTTGTGACAAGATAGTTTAGGATTGGCGAACAGAGTAAGGTGAATGTCTTAAGGGAAGATTTGATGGATAAACTATTATTTGACAAGACAGCTCTTTGCCCAAGTAATCAAACTATTGTCTCAGATAAGCTAATCTGTGCAACTATCTTGAAGAAAATAATATTTACTAGCTTATAGTCTCATCTTTCCTGGGCAAAGTCTTATTGTACAACTGAGTCATGTTGCTACGGGTAGTCTCAGTTCTCACTTTTTATTTTGATATATATTTCTAGTTTATTTTTTTCACAAAGACTCAGAGTTGTGAGTCCCAGGGATGCCTTTTAGAGGTAAGCCTATGAGCTTTGGAGAAATTAACATATTGTTATTTTTACTGTACCATTAAAAAGCATTGTGGAAGGGTCATGGTTGATGGAAAATGAGAATGAGGGGAAAAAAAGAAGCATACTAGTAAATTGCTGGCAATGAACAATCTTGCCTATATTTAAGGAAGAATGATTTTTACTGCTGAGAATCATCTTCAGGGTACGACATGCCAGAGCCATTGACTTTTGGCTCCACTTTTTACAAGATTCTCTGCTGAAGTGAGGCCAGGGAACTTACTCAGAAAAAGAGACAACATTTTCCAGAACGACTTGTAATGCTCTTAGAAGAGGTGTTGATCACAAAGTCTTTATATAGGGAAGGGACAAGGTAGCTGTTGATAGTATTTCTGCCTCGCAAACATGATGTTCACATTCTTTTGCTCTCAGTTAATAAATCCTTTTGGTTGTTCAACAATAACGCATGTTAGTTAGTTTTTATATATTTTTTAGTAGCTGGACAATTTGCTTCAGATCTTTCATGCTAGCTAATGATTCTAATAACACAGTTGGTATATTTTGGATGGCAAAATTGATTGTAGTGTAAAAGGTAATTACTTGTCCAAATTCATAATTACATTTTTAATCACCTTAGTACAATTTCTTTATCTTTTTCATTTTTTTTTAACACTTATTTATTTTTGAGAGCCAGAGCCAGAGTAGGAGAAGGGCAGAGAGGTGGAGGCGGGGGCGGGGGGGGGGGGACATAGAATCCAAAGCAGACTCTAGGCTCTGAGCTGTCAGCACAGAGCCTGATGTGGGGCTCGAACTCACAGACCACGAGATCATGACCTGAGCCGCCGAAGTTGGACGCTTTACCGACTGAGCCACCCAAGCGCCCTTCCTTAGTACAATCTCTATGTGTAACTGGTAGGTTACTCTATTGGTTCGACTCCAATTGTTCATTATTTGGTTTTTCTTCCATGGAACAAATGTCTGCAAATATGGTCATTCTTCAATACACAGTAATAAAGCTGAAAGAAATGCATCTCTGTTATTTCTGCTCTAGTGAGAGACATGGCTGCTCAGCATATTGAATTAGAAGCAACAGCATGAATTACATAAGAATCAATAGACGCTTGACAGAATGACATTAGACAAGTTACTTAAGCTCACTTAATTGTAAATTCTTTCTCTATCCGAGGGAGGTAAACACAATGCTTATTTCTCAAGGTTGTTATGAGGATTAAATGGAAAAATATGCACATAAAGCATTGAGTAGGACGCTTGGCATCTAGTTAGCAATGAATGATTGTTGTTATTGTATTTATTAAAGATTTATTAGAATATGTCCTGCATTTGTGATATATAATAACACATAAGATGCAACAAAATAATTGGTATTTTGTCTCTCTAAATCAATGACTATTGATTTAGTCATTAAATCAATGACTGGTAGCCTCGTCACTAGAAAATCATGAGGAAAAGAAAGTGCCAATATGGGGGAATGGTTGGAATGTGATGTTTGTTTATAGTTACTGGCAGTTGAATACCTACAACATATGCATTAATATTTTTATCTTATACTTTCATTTTTTTTTTCACTGAATACTACTGGCATTTTAAGTATGTTGGCAAATATATTTTCCTTAATGAAATGTTAGTTTTCAATCGGAGTCTGAGTAAAACCCTAAGTATTCAATAAATATGTCAAGGCTTCATTGAAGAACTTTTGGTCATAGTGATAATGCTTGAGTATTCTTTGATCAAATCTTACCCAACAAATCTATTTCACTACCTCCCAGATTCAAACGATAGGATGTGGAAAATCAGGGAGAATAGAACTCCATAGCTTCAGCACTAGAAATAGGTAGTTAAGTCAAGAATATGTCTTCCCTTCTTAAGATTTACCCCATAGAAAATGGTTATCTTCTCATGAAACATGGTGCACAATCTTTTAGCTATGGGGCAGAGGCCAATTTGTCGACCCTGGCATCATGGTGCTGTGGAGCAGCTTCCTGTCTCAGCATCATAGCCCACTGGCAATGGTAGCTCTGGAAATCAATGGAAAAAATGTCTTTTATTAAGTGACAAGTAAACCACAGGTAAAATGACAATCCCTCTGCCACAAGCTGCCTATGTCCCTCAGGAGAGAAATACATAAAACTGTTGCATTTAGGATTTAGATGAATACTTTCTACCTATAGTTAAACTTTGCATTCAACTCTTCTCATGCCTTTGTAAACCCTCCTGAAATAGAATTGAAAACTAGACTGAAATTGGAGTTCTTTATAATGAAAACACTACAAAAGTCAAAGTCAAAAATATCTTTATAGTAATCAAACTGTAAAGATAGAAAAAAACCCACTATTTTTAAATTCAACTCAGAGTTTGTTTTGATCGTGTTAGATTTCCTTTAAAAAGCGGGCAAAGTTAATTTATCGCCAAAATTTTTAGTGCCACTCCATTTTCATCATCTTACTTCCCATCAGATTCAATGAAATTATCTACTTTAGTGTTTTGAGTCAGGTTTTTATTATTTGGTGGAAGACTATCAAAGTAAGGAGAAAGTTGTTTTTTCCTTCCTTGTTACGTATGCAGCCAGAAAGAACAACAATATTTTCAAGTTAAAAGTCATTGCAACCTAATTGAAAACTTCAGGCCAAATTCTGGGAACACTGTGGTTGACCATTCTAAAACAAAAATTGAAAACAGATTCCAGCTGGCTTTAAAAAGTAATCTGGCTAATAATCAAGATAGATAACAAGCAAACACATAAAGCACAATTAAAGAAGAAAACATTTTGAAATGAACAGAAAGAAGAAGCAGGTTAAATAAGTAAGGTCTAACAAAGCCATTCATTTGGCTAAAGCATTAAGATTTTCATTTGTGTGGTTAATATAGAGCAACTTGATTTTCCAAAGATAATACTGAAGGAATGTCTGGAGGGAACTCTGATGCGTCTGGATTTTGCCCAGTTCTAAACAGGGATTAGCACAATGATGGATTATCTCTGCTGTGAACCCAAACTATCTCTTAAAGCTGTTGTATCTTTCCTCCTATTCTTTGAAGACCAAAAACCAAATAAAAAATTTCTGCCTTACAACCAAGAGATTGTGCACACTCATGAATTGGCATCTTCTGTAAAATTTAAGCTACTGATCAACCATAAGTAGAACATATGTTTTGAATTATTTTCCTAGCTTACAAATGAATTTAGGTCATACTTCTTTGTTCATCGAAGGTGAACATTGTGTGTGATATATATGCATAAGCATATATGTTTTATATATGTATGAACATATACATATATAAATTCATAGATATATAAAACATATTATTTATAGTAGGCTATATATCTGTGTATATATCATACATAAAGCACATGTATATAAATACATAAATATATAAATGTAAATATATATATGTCAATGAACAAAAAGAACCCAGTAGAAGTGTGACCTAAATTCATTTACAAACTAGGAAAATAACTTGAAATGTATGTTCTACTAATGGTGCCTTACATTATATATATATATATATATATATATATATATATAGTAGCTTATATATAGGATATATATATATATATACACACACACACACATATCCATTGAAAAACTACATATACAAACATAGATATGTTATATGTAATATATATAACTTCTAATAAAACTTAAATATCATATGTATATATGATTTGAAGTTAGAAATCTTGAGATTGAATATTGAATTCTGGACATATCAATTCTTCAGCTATATGCCCTTGGGTAAATAACTTGCCTTCTCTAATCCTGCAATAATATTTGTAAAATGAAGATAATGATACAATCCACTTAAGATTATTGTGAAAATTAAATGAGAATGTATGTAAAGCCCTTACCATACTGGCACATAATAAGTATTCTGTACATTCCAGCCCCTGGACTAAAAGTTTTATATATATTCTCATTTGTTACAACCTCTCCCTCTCTCTCTCCATGTATACATATATGTTCATGGTAGTGTGAACTTAGAGTAAAGATAAAAATTGTCCTCATAGGGTGCTTTCTTTCAACATCAATATATATTTTAAAGTATAATTGGTCCAGTTTACAAAGTGTTTCCTGTTGAATGTGGGTATCAGAACAGCTGGGTGCTTGTTAAAAATGCAGATTTCTGCTTGGGCTTCACCTTCAACTGAAAGGTGAGAGTCCAAGTATTTGTGTTTTTTATCAAGCACCAGTGATATTTACCCATATTAAAGTTTGACATCTGGGGTGCCTGGGTGGCTCAGTTGGTTAAGCTTCCAACATTGGCTCAGGTCATGATCTCATGGTCCGGGAGTTGGAGCCCCGCGTCAGGCTCTGTGCTGACAGCTCGGACCTTGGAGCCTGCTTTGGATTCTGTGTCTCCCTCTCTCTCTGCCCCTCCCCTGCTCACACTCTGTCTTTGTCTCTCTCTCAAAAAATAAATTAATTAATTAATAAATAGGTACATAAACATTAAAAATTAAAAATATATATATATCCATCTTTCCATCACTTTATTCATCATATCAGTCTGTTTTTATGCATTTCAAAGTAATTTACAGACACAAATTACTTGTCCCAAACACTTCAGTATACATACCGTATGTATTTGATACATATTTTGTCATTTTACTTTTACACATGATTTTCGTTTCCTATGGCTGCTGAAAAAAATTACCACAAACTGGGTGGCTTAAAACAGCATATTTATTCTCTTAACAGTTCTGGAGGCGAAAAGTGAGAAATCAGTTTCACTGGGCTCAAAATGGTGGCAGGGCTGTTTCGTTCTGGATGCTTGAGGGAGAATTCGCTTCCACTAATTTCTAGCTTCTGGACTGTATCCTGCTTATGATCCCTTTCTCGCATCACTCCAACTCCTTTCTTCTACTGCCCCTTCTCTTCTGTAGCCAGATTTCCCTTTACCATCCCTTTTCCTATAAGCACACAGGTGATTACATTGAGGATATTCCAGTATAATCTATCTCAAGATCCTTAACTGAATCATATCTGCAAACTCCCTTTTGCAATATAAGGTGACGTTCACAGGTTCTAAAGATTAGGACCTGGAAATCTTTGGGGCTGTTATTCAGCCTACCACACATGCAAGCATTTATTTCATCTTCGTTTTTTAACAGCATCAAAGTAAGAATCCGATTGAATTTTTCCAAATGCCCAAATTATTGAAAAATACAAATATGAATGATATCAGGGTTAAGGGATCTCATATCTGAATGAGATGATACTTTTATTATATATTATGTTCCTCATATTTTCTCCATACACTAAACTCTTCTAAAGCTACTAATGATACAATACAATAATGATTTAATTTATTGAACCTTATT
Organism: Panthera uncia; assembly: GCF_023721935.1. Classification (NCBI taxonomy): domain Eukaryota; kingdom Metazoa; phylum Chordata; class Mammalia; order Carnivora; family Felidae; genus Panthera; species Panthera uncia. The sequence goes on along the minus strand of NW_026057577.1, from coordinate 121,280,040 downwards.
CTAGGTGTTTTTAAGATTTCTTTAAAATTGGAAAAAAAGAAGTGAAAAGGTTGAAGAATATAAATTGTTTGCTACAGGAGAGTGGTCACCAAATTCCCATATACTAATCTATTCTCTGTCACAATGTTTAATAAGATGATTATTTTATATGAGAGTAGGCTATTTGAATTCATATGTGGAATATAAGAAAGAAAGAACAAAGTAACACACACTCAACTCCATGAGTTGTTAAATGATGAAGAGCTAAGACAAATGACACAATCAGAAAACAAGCCAGAAGGGCTAAAAGATATGTGCACCAGAATTTTCATGTTAATTTTAATATATGTAGGGCATTAAAATTTGCGTTATCTTCCTTCCAGTAAAGGCAACACTTGTTCTTAATAAGTATAATTTTTCCCAATTGTCTGTTTTCTGAGCGAGTTATGGAATTACTAGCATTAAAACATTTTAATTGAAACAAAACCTTTGGCATTGTAATAGAGTCTTTAATCTTTGGTAAACATATGACTTTGCGAGGGAACACATTACTGGATAAATGTTCCATGTTGAATTGATCAGGCCCATTTCTAGAGAATGTCTTGCCAATTAATTGGTTATAAGCAGCATGCTTTTTACACAACAATGGATGATATGTCTATTCTCATGACCTCATCCTAATAAATACAATGCCATTTTAAGGTTTCTTTGTAATTATTATTCTAAACTGTAAAATTATTAAAGTGCTTGTAAGTTGATTATGAATAAATTCTGCATGTGTGTCTTTTTCTTTTAATTGGCTTTATTTTTCAGGTTCATAGCAAAAGTAAGCAGAACACTGAGAGTTCCTATATACTCCCTGCCCCTATAGAGGCACAGTCTTCCCCACTGTCAACATCCCACACAACAGTGGTACATTTGTTCCAATCTATGAACCTCTATGGTCACATCATTATCACCCACATTCCATAGTTCACATTAGAGCTCACTCTATGTGCATTCTGTAGCTTTTGACAAATGTATGACACCTATTTACCATTATAGTATCATACAAACTAGTTTCACTGCCCTAAAAAATCCTCTGCTTGGCCAATTCATCCCTCCCTCCACCACCCCTTCCTTACCATTAATCTTTTTACTGTCTTCATAGTTTTGCCTTTTCCAGAGTATCATATAATTGATATCACACAATATGTAGCTTCCTCAGATGGACTTTTTCCACGTAGTTCTATGGGTCTTCTATGTTTTTTCATGTCTTGATGGCTCATTTCTCTTTAGGGCTGAAAAACATTCCACTCTCTCACTGAATTGTACCACCTAATCCATTCACCTATTAAAAGATGTCTTCGTTGCTTCTAACTTTTGGTAATTGTGAATAAAGCTTCCATAAATATCCATATACAAGTTTTGTGTGTGGATATAACTGTTCAACTCCTTTGGGTAAATACCAAGGAGTACAATTGCTGAATTTTATGGTAAAAGTATGATTGGTTTTGTAAGAAACTGCCAAACTTTCTTCCAAAGTGGCTGTACCATTTTGCATTCTTGCCAACAATGAATGAGAATTTCTTTTGCTTTACGTCCTTGCCAACATTTAATGTTGTCGGTATTTTGGATTTTTGCTACTTTAATAGATGTACAGGGCATATCGTTTTAATTTGCAATTTCTTAATTGCATATGATCTTTAACACGCTTTCATATGTTTATTTGCCATCTGTATATCTTCTTTGCTGAGGTGTCTGTTCAGATCTTTGCCCATCTTTTAATCAAGTTGTTCATTTTCTTATTATTGAGCTTTAAGAGTTCTTTGTATATTTTGAATAACAGTCCTTTATCAGATATGTCTTTTGCAAATATTTTTTCCAGTCTGTGACTTGTCTTCTCATTTTCTTGAGTGTACATGTATATATGTACTTTGTTATTCTTGCTGTTTATATATTTGACATTATTTAGATATCTTTCTCTTTCTATTATAATGTTTACTTAATGTTGACCATAATGATTGTTTAATTAATGTTGACCTTTAAAAGCATTTGAAAGAACCTCATGAGAAATTCAGATATTGCTTAATACAGTGGCAATATAAAATTTCTACTATAAATTTTATAAGTGTGATAGATGTTGGGTCAGACAAGGCTTAGTTATGAGGTGACTTGGATATACCAGCCTCAAAGCAAAATTCAAGCGGTTGACCCTGCAAAATGGCAAAATAACGCAGGCCAAGAAACTTCTGGGTTGGTTATATATAGCTGAAATACAGAATGTTAAATACACAAATGATGAGAGAACACTACACTGGAAACAAAGAAATATACACATGCTTAAATCACATTTGTTAGTGTTTGATTTTCTTCTCAAAGTTTTATAACCAGAATTTCATGGACCCTTACGAGATACATAGATGCATTAGTAGAATTTCCCAAGCTATTGTAAAGGACTATTTTATTATTTAATTTGTTGTAGATTGATACAACAAATATCTCATATGTACTTCTCCTTTATTTATATGGTTATGTTTGTGTGAGTGTCTGTAATTTGTGTGTGATAGTAATATAGGTCAGTGGAACATCTGCAGATTTGAAAAGCAATTTTTTGATAGTTTTCTGTTGTTTATAAGCATGCGCAAAGTGAGTGCTACTGAAATATGTTCCCGCATTTCAGTAGAAATGAGAGAATCTCAAGTTGGCAGAGACCAATGGCAGTTCTAAACTCCTAGAAACTTCCAGACAGCGGATGGTCTATGTTTATCAAAGTAGACATAAAGTGTGTAGTAGTCATTAGAAAGATCTGAACGCAGGATGAAACTTTATGTGCGACTCACTATGTTACATTTGATTTGTGTAACTAAAAGGACTCTAGGTCTGGCCCTGAGAGGCCTAATTTGAGCCATCACGGTATAAAGTCAACACGTCTCACCCCAAATTCAGATCTAGCATCACTTGAATGAAAAAGTTGTGTAACTTTGAGGCAGGTACTTTTTGTAAATTGTCTTCTTACTGTTCTCTAATATACCTAGATTCATTTATCAGAGTAAATATAAACTGGGCAAAAGAAAATTAGCAGACCTTTCAGGTTTCATTGAGTCCAGACTGGGAGTCAGATCTGGGCTGACTCAGTAGTTTTAATTTCATTCCATCTCACAGGAAGCCCAATAGCGTAGTGAGCCCACCTCCATTTCCAAGCATATGCTTGAAATGTATATTCTCAACAACTAGATGTATCCCAGCCTGAGTTTCCATCACTACGGAGTGCCATACCAACCTGGACAGGATATCTCCAAACCCTTGAATAGGAGATAGTAATGAGTTGCTAATTTGTTATTTTGGGCGTTTTTTTCTCTTACACTCAAAACTAATATTAACCAATACACTACTTAATATATTTTCTTTCAATTTTGTTTCTAAGTTAAATTGTTTTTTTGTTTGCAACCAAGAAACTGAAATGAGATGTACCCACATGATTTCAATCATCAAAAGCCCCAAGAGTTTGGCATTCATATTTTCATTTTTATACGTTAAGAATTTGGGTCTCAGAAAGGTTCAAGATGATGAAAATTATTACAGGGGAGGAAATAGTATAACTGGAGTTGGAAACCTCAGCTCTTTAATGCTAAAGGCCATTCTTTTGATGTTCATACAATATGACCTCTTAAATTAAGGGTTCACTACCTTATGGGGTCCATTTTATCTGTGATATAGGGAATGAAGTCATTTCCTGAGAGTTATAGGGATGGTGTTAGGCTAATGAAGAGTGATGACAAATATTTGAAAGGAAGAAGGGAATAGAGTCTTGTGACTCCAAGTGTAGCAAGCGATCAGGTGGCTTTGGGCATCTCCTAGTAGCTTAATCGAGATGCATATTTCAGGACCCTACCTACTGAATCAAATCTTCATTTCTAAATATTCCCAGGTGATTTGTGTGGACATTAAAGTTTGAGAAGCACTAGGACAAGGAGGTATATTGTCAAGCAATACTGAAAGTCCAGCTGAAATGGGGACTATGCATTTATAAGCAACATTATTAATGTCTAGGAAACCCTGATTGTTGCCTATCTGAAAGCCAGGCAATGCTTGGGGACAAATCCAAACTCCTACTAAAATCCTTACTTTCTCTTCTGCTTTTATGTCCATGGCTTATGGCCCAAATCTGGCCAATGAAAGCTTAGGGGAAACACACTAAGAGGATTTTCAGAGATGCTTTCATCTTATTCAAACAAATGAATAGGAATAAACTCCTATCTTCTTGGTCTGAATATTGTTCTATGAGTGATGTATGGGACTGCAGCAGCAATTTTTCAATGTTAGACGCATAAGCCCAAAGACCACACCAAGATACCAATCTAATAAATCAACAGTGGAAGCCCAATTCTTTTGGATTTCTTGTTACATGAGAAAATAAACACCCTTATTGTTTAAAGCATTTTCATTTAGCTTTTCCATTACCTGAAGCTAAGAGTATACTAGGTAGAAAGAAAGAAAGAAAGAAAGAAAGAAAGAAAGAAAGAAAGAAAAAAGTTTGTGGTTTTTCTTTTAAAATCCTCAGAATGTTAGATTAGTATAAAATGATGAAAATTACTGCATTACTAATTGAAGGTCTACAGGGTATGTGTGTCTGAATAAAAGCAGTTGCAGGTTAAAGCAAGCGTTTCCCTAATGAGCTATCCCTTGAGGTTGAGGCTGGGTAGGACAGTGTTGATGGAATGATCAAAAAAAGGGTCAATACTTGATAAGACCGAAAAATTGTCACATTAGGAAAAAGATTTAGAGGAGGCAGTTGTAATCAGAAAAAAGGCATAGAACTTAATATTTCAGAGGTGAAACAATTTCTCTTGATGCCTTTGATATGGGTGGGTGACGTAGCATAGGTGTGAAAAACACTGAGGGCTAAGGAAGTCAAAGAAGTGTAAAACTAGGCTATCGGATGAGTGCTTCCCTACTAGGAAACTTGAACAAACACATGGCCATTGGAAACACTTAAAATTATACTAGATCTTGAAGTTGAGGTAGAATTTGATGAATATGAGGGAGTGATTGGGACATTGGGGAACAACCACACTGAGAAAAGTTTCATAAAAGAGGGTACATTTGGCCTGCAACTCATAGAGAAATGGGAATTCACTACATAGAGAAATGTAATGGCAGGTATGTTTGGCAGAGGAACAGTATGTGCAACGGTCACAGACAAGAAAAAACATTCAGGGAGAGGTGGGTAGTTCTATACCACTAGAACAGAAAGAAGTATAGGTTTGGGCCAGCTTATGAAGAATCTTACCTGTTACAATAAGGAGTTTGGATATGTTCTGATTAACAACTGCTGCTGATGACAGTTTTCTAAGCTTAAGGAATCAAAAGCTTTATTTTTTGTAAATGAAAACATTCTCCATAATACGGATGAAAGAGATACCCCATCCCCTTTCTTTTTGTATTTTATGCATTACTTGGGAAAGTTAAGAAGCAAGTAGACCTCACCTAATTACAGTTGTATCTTCTTTGTTTTATGAACCTATTTGGGAATGAATAGATGTAGTTTACCTTCCATGGCTGAATAAAGAGGAGGAAGGATGAGATGAATAAACATCTGGGACGATGATCCATGGTGTATCAGTCAGCTTTGCCACAGCAGTAAACAACTTCAATGTTGGTGGCTTATGGGAAACAGCATTATTTCTTGCTGTGATTATATGCCCCTATTTTGGCCTCCACTGGACTCTGTTGTGCTTATTACAACTTTTTGAACTCTGTTGAATGCTGTTTAGATCTACCAGTAGGCTTTTCTGAGCTCTGTTGAATTTTCTTGGGTTTGATTTAGCTCCATATATCTTTCGGTAGCTACTTTTGAGGATAACCATTATTGTAATGGAATGACAATGCAAGAGCATACAAATCATTCTGTGGTATTTAAAGCTTTTTTTGGTCACTGTGGTGACAAAAACTCTCTCTTTGATCAAACTCTGGTCAGGATCCCTTGAGCCCTTTCTCTACCAGACCTCAATCTTGTGCTATTAAAAAAACAAACAAACATCAGCTTCTCAGCACAAATGATTTTGCACCCTGCCTCACCCCCACCCCGGCCTGTCCCCCCCAGAAAACTTGAACAAACACAAGCATAGTTTCTAGTAGCTCAAGTTCCCACCCCTAAGAAGACCCCAGCCCCTCCTGAAATGCTTGCCTGAGAAAGCTCAGTCTTGCCAGGAGAATTTACAGTTTGTTCCAGCCTAAACCTGGTGATAGGCAGACTCCTGAACCCCCTCTTAGAACAGTCAGTTGAGAAAGCTTGCAATTTTAAATCCTTCCTCTGGCTCTTTGAGATTTAACTCTTCTACCAACCAGAGCCATCTCCTCAAGGACCTGAGACCTAGCACTATCTCTTTGGTTTTTTTTTATTAATTTTTTTAAACACTTATTTATTATTGAGAGACAGAGCATGAATAGGGGAGGGGCAGAGAGAGAGGGAGACACAGAATCTGAAGCAGGTTCCAGGGTCTGAGCTGGCAGCACAGGGCTCGAACTCACAAACTGAGAGATCATGACCTGAGCTGAAGTCAGACACTTAACTGACTGAGCCACCCAGGCACCCCTAGAGCTATCTCTTTGTAATGCAGACATTTAGGGAGATAACTCCAGCTCCCAGCTTCTGAGGGAAGGTAAGGGCTTAATTTCTAACACGGCTGCCTCCTGTCATAAAGATGCAAAAATGTGTTTCCTCTCCAATTAAGTACCAATGAACAAACACAGAGGCCTGGTCACATTAACCGACTCCCCTTCCCACATTTTGTATTTCCACAAAACTGGAAACTACCTGACTGCTAATGTCTCTGCCACCCTCGCTCCCTGCTCCCACGTTCTCCTTTTAAAATACCCAGTCGCCTCTGCACAAAGCAGAGTTCAGTTCATGTTGGGCGCCTTTTCCTATTGCAAGAGTTTATTATTGAATAAAATCTATCTTCATCACTTTAACTAGTGTCTGGCTTTGTTTAGCTCTGACAGTGGCAAATGTCACATCTGCTCATATGCCAAAGCACATCAAATGATCCAGAGTCCAAAGTCAATGAAGGCCAGGAACTATAACAAGGGCAGGAAACAAGCAAATAGATAAACAAATGATGACACATATAGCTTTTTAATAAAAACGAGTATTAGATATTCTAGAAAGTGGTTTTCCTATTGGATTTTCATTTAGAAAATGATAAAAACAGTATTTTTGACAAAGCAAATATAAATAGGAAAAGTTACAGCAATGCTGCTCTTTAATTGGCAAACACAAAATTTCCTCAAGGGAACTAAACCCATAAATTTAAAAAGTGTATAGACTTTAATAAAAGGAATATGTTACTCATTTTTATTCTTAAATGATGAGTAATGTTCCAATGTTGTTGCAATGGAAGTCAATTAGTTGTGCCTTGTTATTATTAAAAACGTGTATTTGATAGTGAAAAATAGGAAAGGTCATAAAAATTACAGACAAATCAGAAGTCTGGAAAGCATCTAAGATCCCTGCTTCCTACATATCTTGTTAAAATCTTTCTACCAGATTTTATTTTCAGTTTACTTAACAAAATCAAGAAACATTGTGTGATCGCGACTTGATGTGCCTTGACATATCTTTTATAGTCATTTTTTGGGGAAGGGCATACTAGGAAAAATAATACCAATTATTTAAGACAGTAACATATTTAGTGAGATTCTTCAGCCTTTTAAATTTCAGTCTCACTATGTTCCAGTGGACAGTACAAAATGTCCTATTTGGATGACATTCACAGCCCAGTGTCAACAGTCTCAGAAAATTAAATTCCAGGCTACTGTGTGTGTCCTTGTGTTCTGTGATATTTGACTTGAAGGAAAAATAACTTTACAATGTAGTGACAAATCTGAAGCGACAGAAGTAATATATCTTAACTTCAAATTCAATATCCTTAACGTCTTTATCAATTAGTTGGAGGAGGAAGACAATAGACCACAAAAATAAATAGACAATTATATTGATGATGGGTAGTTAATGGCAAAAATTCCAAATTACTTAGTTCAATGTGTTAAGTGATGATCTATTAGTTGGAAAGTTTACTCGCATTTCGTGGATGGAAGAATGGAAAGGAAAAGAAAATAATAAAGCATGGTGCTTACCCTTTATGAATCTGTTGGGTAGTGAAAAGTTCCAGGAATTGATATTAAACATTCATGTGTTTGTTGTCAATCATGACGTAGCCTGTGTTCACGCAATATCACACTGAATGGAAAATAGGGGAAAGAAGAAGAGGGTGCTGCCTTCGGAATTATTAAAACAAATTGGAAACATGAGTGAATACTGCCAAAATAACTCTTAAAGGAAAACAATTTTTTTAAAAAAATAAAAGGTACTTGGCCACCTGGGTGGCTCAGTTGGTTAAGTGTCTGACTTTGGCCCAGGTCATGATCTCACAGTTTATGAGTTTGAGCCCCACATCGAGCTCTGTGCTGACAACTTGGAGCCTGTAGCCTGCTTTGGATTCTCTCTCTGCCCTTCCACTGCTCAAGCTCTGTCTGTCTCTCAAAATTAAATAAACATTAAAAAAATTTTTTAAAGATACTTGTAGTAAATTAGGAAAGATTGTTTTATGTAAATAAGACTAAAACCTACACAGTTATGGCAAAGCATGTAGAAGCCAAGTGATCGAAAAAAAGTATGTTGGATTTAAAACAAAACTAATGACATAAATAACAATATTAACAACTGTAAAGACTGCACACTCTCTGAATATTTGTTCTGTGCCAGTTATTGTGCCAGCCCATTTAGATACATTACTTTTCTAATTTTTTTAACAAATAACAAGCAATAATTAATGTTTCTTTTGAAAGTTAACCATTTTATAAAAATTCCAGGAGAGTTAACATACAGTGTTATATTAGTTTCAGGTGTAGTGTCGAATAGTGATTCGACAATTCTATACAAGACTCAGTGCTCATCGTTAGTGTACTCTTAAATCCCTAGCATTTATTTCACCCATCCTTCCACCCACCTCCCCCTCTGATAACTACCAGTTTGTTTCCTATAGTTAAAAGTGTTTCTTGGTCTTTCTTTCTTGTTTCCCCCTTTGTGTTTATTTGTTTTGTTTCTTAAATTCTACATATGAGTGAAATCTTATAGTACTTGTCTTTCTCTGACTGAATTATTTGGCTTAGCATTACCCTCTAGATCCATATATGTTGTTGCAAATGGCAAATTTCATAAGTTGTTATGACTAATATTCCGTTGTATATATGCCATTCTTTCTTTATCCATTTATCTATCAATAGACATGTCAGTTGCAGCCTTAATTTGGCTATTGTAAACAATGCTGCAGTAAACGTAGGGGTGTGTATATCTTTTCAAATTAGTGTTTTTGTATTCTTTGGGTAAATACCCAGTAGTGGAATTACTGGATCTTATGGTAGCTCTAATTTTAATATTTGAGGAACTTTCATACTATTTTCCACAGTGGCTACACCAGTTTGCATTCTCACCAACAATGCAAGAGGGCTTCCCTTTTCTCTACATCCTCATCAACATCAACACTTGCTGTTTCTTGTGTTTTTGATTTTAGCCATTCTGGTAAGTGTGAGGTGATATCTCCTTGTGGTATTGATTTGCATTCCCCTGATGATAAGTGATGTTGAGCATCTTTTCATGTGTCTGCTGGCCATCTGGATGTCTTCTTTGGAGAAATGTCCATTTATGTCTTCTGCCCATTTAAAAAATTTTTCTATGTTTTATTTATTTTTGAGAGGGGGAGAGGGGCAGAGAGAGAAAGGGAGACACAGAAACTGAAGCAGGCTCCAGGCTCTAAGCTGTCAGCACAGAGCCCAATGCAGGGCTCGAACCCATGAACTGAGAGATCATAACCTGAGCTGAAGTTGGACACTTAACTTACTGAGTCACCCAGGCATGTCTCTTCTGCCCATTTTTTAATTTAACTATTTGGTTTTTGGTCTTGAGTTGTATAAGTTCTTTATATATTTTGGATACTAACCCTTTATCAGATGTGTCATTTGCAAATATCTTCTCCCATTCAATTCAGTAGGTTGTCTTTTAGTATTGTTGATTATTTCCTTCACTGTCCAAAAGCATTGCATTTCGATGTACTTCCAAAAGTTTATTCTTGCTTTTGTTGCCCTTGCCTTAGGAGATATCTAGAAAACTGTTGCTATGGTTGATATCAGAGAAATTACTTCCTGTGCTCTCTTCTAGGATTTTTATGGTTTTAGGTCTCATGTTTAGATCTTTAACCAATGTTGAGTTTATTTTTGTGTATGGTGTAAAAAAGTGGTCCAGTTTCATTCTTTTGGATGTAGCTGTCCAGTTTTTCCAACACTATTTGTTGAAGAGACTGTCTTTTTTCCCATTGCATATTCTTGTCTTCTTGCCACAGATTAATTGACCATATAATTGTGAATTTATTTCTGGGCTCTCTATTCTGTTCCACTGCTCTGTATCTATTTTTGTCCCAGTACCATATTGCTTTGATCACTACAGCTTTGTAGTATCTCCTGATATCTGTGATTGTGATACCTCCAGATTTGTTCATCTTTTTCAAGATTTCTCTGACTATTCAGGGTCTTGTGTGGTTTCAAACAAATTTTAGGATGATATGTTCTAGTTCTGTAAAAAATGCTGTTGGTATTTTGATAGGGATTGCATTAAATCTGTAGATTGCTTTGAGTAATATGGCCATTTTAACAATATTTATTCTTCCAATCCATGAGCCTGGAATATTTTTCCCTTTGTGTTGTGTTCAGTTTCTTTCATCAGTGTTTTATAGTTTTCGGAGTATAGGTCTTTCACCTCCCTAAGTTTATTCCTAAGTATTTTATTACTTCTGGTGCAATTTATACGGGATTGGTTTCTTAGTTTCTCTTTCTGCTACTTCATTATTAGTGTATAGAAATTAAGTGGATTTCTGTATATTGATTTTGTATCCTGCTACCTTCCTGTCACATTTATCAATTTTAGTAGTGTTTTTGGTAGATATTTAGGGTTTTGTATATATAGTATCATGTCATCTGAAAACAGTTAAAGTTTCACTTCTTCCTTACCAACTTGGACTTCTATTTTTTAATTTTTTTTCAGTTTTTATTTTTTGTTGTGACTGATTGCTGTGGTTAGGACTTCTGGTACTATGTTGAATAAAAGTGGTGACAGTGGACATCCTTGTCTTGTTCCTGATATTAGGGGAAAAGCTCCCAGTTTTTCACCATTGAGTATAATGATAGTTGTGGGTTTTTCATATACAGCTTTTATTATGTTGAGGTATGTTCCCTCTAAACCTACTTTGTTGAGGGTTTTTATCATGAATGCATGTTATACTTTGTCAAATGGTTTTTCTGCATCTATTGAAATGATCGTATAGTTTTTATCATTCTTTTGTTGATGTGATGTATCATGTTGATTGATTTGTGAATATTGAACCATATTTTCATCTCAAAAATAAGTCCCACTTGATTGTGGTAAATGATTTTTTAAATACGTTGTTGGATTCAGTTTGCTAATTATTTGTTGGGGATTTTTGCATCTGTGTTCATCAGGGACATTGGCCGGTAGTTCTCTCTTTCTCTTATTATTTTATTTTATTTTATTAATTTATTTTATTAATTTTTTTTGGTAGTGTCTTTATATGATTTTGGTATCAGGATAATTCTGGTCTCATAGAGTTTAGAAGCTTTTTTCTTTTTTCTTTTTTGAAATACTTTGAAAAAAATAAGTATTAATTCTTCTTTAAATGTTTGGTAGAATTCACCTGTGACAATGTCTGGTCCTGAGACTTTTGTTTGTTGGGAGTGTTATCTATTGATGATTCAATTTCATAATGGTAACTAATTGATTCAACTTTCTATTTCTTCCTGGTTTAGTTTTAGGAGGTTATATGTTTCTAGGAATTTATCCATTGCTTCTAGGTTGTCCAATTTGTTAACATATAGTTTTCTAAATATCCTCATATAATCCTTTGTATTTCTGTGGCATTTGTTATTTCTCCTATTTTACTTCTGATTTTGTTTATTTGAGTCTTTTCTCTCTCTCTCTCTCTCTCTCTCTCTCTCTCTCTCCCTTTCTCCTTGAGTCTGGCTGAAGGTTATCATTTTCTTCAGATCTTTTTAAAGAACTAGCTCCTGGTTTCATTGATCTGTTGTTCTATTGTTTTGTTTTGTTTTTAGTTTCAAGTTCATTTATTTATGCTCTAATCTTTATTATTCTCTTCCTCTATTAGTTTGAGGTTTTGTTTGTTCTTCTTATGGCTCCTTTAGGTGTGAGATTAGTTTGTTTATTTGAGATTTTTCTTGCTTCTTGATGTAGGTCTGTATTGCTCTATACTTCCCTCTTAGAACAGCTTTTGCAGCATCCCAAAATTTTTGAACCATTGTGTTTTCTTTTTAATTTATCTTCATGTATTTTTTTCTCTTTTATTTCTTGGTTGACCCATTCATTGTTTAGTTGCATGTTATTTAACCTCCATGTATTTGGGTTATTTCCAGATTTTTTCTTGTGGTTGATTTCTAGCTTAATAGTATTGTGGTCAGAAAAGATGCATGGTATGGTTTCAGTCTTGAATTTTATGAGACTTGTTTTGTGGATTAATATGTGATCTTTTTGGAGAATGTTCCATATGCACTTGAAAAGAATGTGTATTCTGCTGTTTTAGGGTGGAATGTTCTAAGTATATCTATTAGATCCATCTGGTCCAAAGTGTCATTCAAAGCCAATGTTTCCTTGTTGATTTTCTGTTTAAATGATCTACCCATTGATTTAAGTGGGGTTTTAAAGTTACCTACTGCTATAATATTACTATTGATTACTTTCTTTATGTTTGTTATTAGCTGCTTTATGTATTTGGGTGCTCCCATGTTGGGTGTTATATCTTCTTGTTAAGCTGTTCTCTTTATGATTAAAAGTGTTCTTTGTCTCTTGTTACAGTTTTCATTTTAAGGTTTATGTTGTCCAGTGGAAGTAGTGCTACACTGGCTTTCTTTTCACTTCCACTTGCATGATAAATGCCTCTCCATACCTTCACTTTCAATCTGCATGTGTCTTTAGGTCAGAAAAGTGTCTCCTATAGGCATCATATAGATGGTCCTTATTTTTAATCCATTCCATTACCCTATGTCTTGATTGGAGAATTTAGCCCATTTACATCCAAAGTAATTATTGATAGATATGTACTTATTGCCATTTGTTACTTAATTTATGGTTGTCTTCGTAGTTCTACTCTGTTCTCTTCTTCTCTTGCTCTATTTTCTCATGTTCTGCTGGCTTGCCTTAGTTTAGTTTCTCATGGTTTGCTTACTTGGGTTCCTTTCTCTATTTTTTATTTTTTTGCATAATTATTATTGGTTTTTGGTTTGTGGTTACCATTCGGTTTGTATATAACATCTTATGCATATAGCAGTGTCTATTAAGTTGATGGCCAGTTAAATTTGAATTCATTCTTTTATTCCTCTCCTCCTCACCTCCACGTTTTAGCTACATGGTGTCATACTTTACATACTTTTATTTTGCGAATCCCTTGCCTGATTTTTATAGATACCCTTAATTTTTTTATGTTTTTTTAAATATGAAATTTATTCTCAAATTGGTTTCCATACAACACCCAGTGTCCATCCCAACAGGTGCCCTCCTCAATACCCATCACCCACTCTTCCGTCCCTCCCACCACCCATCAACCTGCAGTTTACTCTCAGTTTTTAAGAGTCTCTTACGTTTTGGCTCCCTCCCTCTCTAACCTCTTTTTTTTTTTTTTTTCCTTCCCCTCCCCCATGGTCTTCTGTTAAGTTTTTCAGGATCTAGATACCCTTAATTTTACTGCTTTTGTGCTTCTTAATTTTCTTACTCCTGTGTATGGTCTTTCCTTTCCACTAAATGAGTCCCCTTTAACAATCCTTGAAGGGCTAGTTTAGTGATAATTAATTCCTTTAATGTTTGGTTGTCTGAGAAACTCTTATCTCTTTTTCTATTCTGAATGGTAGCCTTGCTGGTTAGAGTATTCCTGGTTGTAAGTTTTGGGTTTGTTTTTTTTTTTCTTTTAGCACTTTAAATATATCATGTTGTTCCCTTCTGGCCTGCCAAGTTTCTCCTGAAAAATCAGCTGATAGACTTATGGGGTTTTCCTTGTATGTAACTGTTTTCTTTTCTCTTGCTGCTTTTAAAATTCTCTATTTATTGCTGTATGTTTTGGTGTGATCCTCCTTGGATTGATTTTCTTGGGAGCTTCCTGTGCCTTCTGGATCTGGATTTCTGTTTCTTTTCACAGATTTGGGAAGTTTTCAGCTCTTTTTTTCTTCAAATACATTTTCTTCCCCCTTTTCTCTCTCTTTTCTTCCTGTGATCCCTATAATATGAATGTTATTATGCTTTATGGTGTTACTGAGTTCCCTAAGTTTATTTTCATTTTTTATCATTATTTTTTCTTTCTCCTGTTCTTGATTGTTTTCCATGACTGTGCCTTCCAGATTGCTCATCCTTTCTTTTGCTCCCTCTAGTCTACTCTTTATTCCATCTAGTGTAATTTTAATTACAGTTATTGAGCTCTTCATCTCTGATTGGTTCTTTTTTATATTTTCTATTTCATTGTTAAGGGTGTCACTAATGTCCCCCACTCTCTTCTCAAGTCCAGTGAGTATCTTTATGACCATTATTCTAAATTCCCTATCAAACATATTACTTATCTCCATTTAATTTAGCTCTCTTGCTGTGATTTTTTCCTGTCCTTTCATTTGGGACATATTCCTCTGTCTCCTCATTTTATCTAACTCTCTGTGTCTCTTTTTATGTGTTAGGAAAGTCAGCTACATCTCCTGCTCTTGAAAGTAGTGGCCTTATGATGAAGATGATCTGTAGTGCCCTGCAGTGCAATGTCCCCTGTTCATCAGAATTTTGTACTTCTAGGGTGTCTCCAATATGTGTTGTCTATGCCCTACTCTTGTGGCTGAGCCACATTTGCCTTCAGTCCAGTCATCTACAATGGCTTTATTTGCATGTTGTGGGCTGGGTTTGGTCTCTGTTTTGTTAGTGGGCTAGACTAGGGCCACCTTGGGCTTGAGTTGAGTCAGACTAAATATTTGACAGAGATGCAGTAGCACAGAACATCAGAGTACTTTCCTCATGTTGTCTTCTGAGAAGCTTTTTTGGTGGGCAGGGCTTATAGTCTAACCAGATGTCTGCCCCTAGCCCACTACTAGGGCTGCAATGGGACTGGTGTGTGTGGTTATCTTCCTTTCTCCCTGGGGCAGAAGTCACTTTGGAATGGTGCTGACCCTTGTCAGGCTGCTTGCACACTGCCAGGTTTGTGGCATGGCTTTGGATAGGTTCTAGCCAAGGCCATATTGAGGGGACAGATCTGCAGGAGAACAAGGGCGTGAGGTTTGTGGTGCCAGTAAGGTCCATGCTGATCTGCCTGGGAATATTCCCTTCAAGGCTTACCCCAGATTGGAGGGGGTAGGTCCACAGAAAACTTGGGAATGGGTTGCACAGTGCCCTCAAGATCCATGCTGGTCTGCTTCAGGAGGGTACCATCAGCTATCTGAGAAAATTTCCCTCAAGGCTGACCGGGTTGTTGAGGATGGACTTACAGAAGTGTGCAGGGTCAGGGCATGCTGTTAGTAAGCTAGGAGGAGAGTGTTGGCACTGACTTGATTCCTATAGATGTTCAGGTATCTAGGCTGGGGTGGTATGGGAGGGAAATGGCATCTGCCAGCTCTTTGGTTCTTGAAGAAGTATCCTGAAGATCCCTGCTCATCCAGCACACACTCTGAGGTTAGTAAATTAATCTCCTTCCTGTATACACTAGGTGTTTTTCAAATTACTTTTATGCTGTATCTCAGCATGGCTGTTTGTTATGCTGTCTCTTTCTGGGTGGGAATTTAGTTTCCTATGGTTCTCACAGAGTTGAGTCCACTAATTTTTAAAGTTCTAGTTGCTAAGCCCCTCTGATTGTAACAATTTGTAAAGCCAGGTCAATTGTTATGGGGATCTGTCATCCCTGTGAGGGTCCCTTATGCCTGCAGTGCCTAGTGTGGAAGTCTGCTCATCTACCTCTCCATGCCCACTGTGTCTTTTCCTCCTGCAGGCAGTCTAGTGTGTCCATTTTGCTCCTGACTGTGTCTCTATCCATCCTACCCTCTTTGATGTGGCCTCTTCTCAACATTTAGCTGTGGAGAGTCTATTCTGCCAGTCTTCAGATCATTTTCTGGGTTACTTACAATGATATGGGTGTTAACTAATTGTGTTTGTGGGATAAGGTGAGCTCAGGACCCCCCTACTCTGCCCTCCTCCCTGAGTATTCCTACTCTTTTAATTATTAAAACTGCCCTATGAATTTAATGCTATTATTATCACCATTTCACTGGTGGTAAAAACTAAGGCTTGGCATGATCTGGTAACTTTCCCAAGTTTATAAGTATTAAAATAGTGGGACAAAATTTTGAGTCTGACTCCAGAGTTTGTGTTAAATACCTGAAAAATTATCTGATTTCACCAGTAAGAAGTAAAAAGTCACTATTTATGATCATAATATCATAATATTTCATAGACAACCAAATAGAATACTATGGGTTTTTGTTTTCTCTACACAAACAAAACAAAACACAAAAACAAACAAAAGAACAAACAAAAACTCAATCAGTCCTAGGACAGTAAGTCTTTATGATGGTCCTTGTCATCTTAGGGAAAACTAAGTGAAGGAGATGAGTTTTTTTTTTAGTTAATTAATGGGGATTAAGAAGATGAGATTCTCTTTAGATAATTAACAAAAAGGGACATGGCTTTAAAAAGAAAAGGTGGGACAATCTTGTTCTGTGATCCTTCTTGCTAGGAAGAAGAAATTTATGAGTGTTATTTTGCTCCATTGGGATTCTACCATCTAAGGATAATGTTTGATTTCTTCCTGATGTTGTATGGAGTCTATAGAGGGTAAACCATCCTAAGCCTAAGCATTTGGGAAATAAATGTGAGATTGCACAAGCTGTGTTCTGTGACATTGCTGCCATTCCAAGTTCCCTGAGTAGGTGTAGTGTCTTGGTGCTAACTGAGATGATGCTTCCTTTCATCATCTGCTCAAGAAAACTACCATGTAAAGTCAACTCAGTAAAGGAAAGTAATGATAAAACAGATAAATCTTGTTTATGTAGAGAAATTCTAGACTGAGAGTTCCTGCTTCCTAGTGAGACACTTCTACTCAGGGAATGATTTGCTTTGCTTTGCTGCTAGAGCTCCTTCCCTGATGGATCTCCAAACCTAGAGAATGTTCTTGCTTTCACAAAGATTTTCCCAGGATAACCACAGTTCTTGGTACAGCTCCTTGGATGTTGTCTTCTATAACCACAAATAAACTGGCCCTGTCAGGACACAGAGGAGCCTCAACAAACTCAAGAAGGTCTCCAAAGTTTCTCTGGGGGCAGCTGTTATCATTTCAGCAAATTATGGTTTTAAAATGGTTAGATTAAATGATTTTTTAAGTCCCTCTAGCTCTAACATTCTGTGAATAAATAGAGTTTGTGGGCAGGCCTGGAAATATGCTCATCACATTTCTCTGGGAAAATGCATTACAAATCCAAATAGACTCAATTAATGGACTTCTGGAACATAGTTCATTAAAGTTGGGAACAGACTAAGTGGGAAAGAAACATATAGGGTTTGGAGGAGAGCATATTGTGTCCATGTTTGGCAGAACCCAGAGTCACTTTGCTACTCCAAATGCTGAAATAAGCATGGGTCCATTTGTGGGGGCTGAGGGAGATCCTGAGTGCATTTACTGACTTTGATGATGACTTATTTTTTTCTCTAACTTGATCCTCTTAGCTGTCTGTTTTATTGTTGCAATGACAATATTCACTCACAAGAGGAGTCATAAAAATAATAGAAATTGGAAAACTGGCTTTGCGGGGAAGGACTCAAATAATTTATCCATTAAGTATATGATGCTATAAAGGAACTTCAATATACTCTTATTGAATTTGAAAGGGTATAATTATATATTGTACAGAAAACAAGGACATACAATCAGCTAAATATGAATATTCTTAAAGGACAAAATAGTAAATAATTTTTACTATCCTTGAAAATCTGAGAGCCATATGAGTGTAAAATTGATCAACTATCTTTGTATTTATATTTTGTATTTATTTCCTAAGCTTGGAAAATGAGACTGTGTAACCAGTGGTCTAAAACCTAAGAATGACACCAAATCCTGGTTATGAAAACAAAAATGATGAACAATTGCAGATTCTTCTTTTGAACTTTTTGGGAATAAACTCCACACTCTTCTTCCTCCTCCTCTTTCTCAAATATTGTAAATACCAAAAGACGAGATAATGAGGACAGATCCTAAAAGTGAAGCCAGGTAGTGTGGTGTGTGATATGAGATAGTGATGTTTGGAATTTAGGAATCATGAATATTATTAATAAAGTTTTTGAGCTGAGATGAAGAGAGATCCAGCATGGCCAGAAGATTAGCCAGCCCCAAAGATAGACTAGGATACCAATAATGTGATGAGCTAATGGGAAGAATGCAATTGAGAAACCCAATGATCATACAATGAACAGTCAACATCCGTTAATTGGGATTGCAAGAAGATGGGGTCATACCCCCTGGGGGTAGATTATTCAGAACCATGAATCATCTGGGAGATCATATTTACACCACATACTGAACTTCAGAAATTCCAATATATACCTATGGTCATGTTTTGATTTTTCTGTCCTCCTTCCCCTCTGCCTGGACATTAAAACGGCGATAATCCTGCGTGTTGGGATGGGAAAAAACAAATCCTGACAACGAGTGTCCTACATGAAGACAATGTATTTGAGAAGAATAGTTGCTGGAAACAAACTAGTAGGAAAACTCCTTTTCTAGATATAGAAGAGTCACTCTTGTGTCTCTATAAAATACCTAGCTTCTACACACATACCCACATCCCAATTTCTGTTTTGTTTTGTTTGTTGTTGTTATTTTGAGTATGGAACCAAGGTAACAGTTGAATTCTCCTGGCCCTGGGATCATAATATGACCCTTGACAAGATTTTTACTAATCATCAGAATTTATTCTATCTTGATGCTGTTTGGATCTACCCACTGGTACAATTTGAAGTGGATAATTTTTTAGTAAAACTCTCTTTCTACAAAACAAAATATTTTCAGTTCTAATCATGAAGTCGGTAAAAAATACTAATGGCCAGAAAAAAGAATGGAAATTCTTGGTTATTGTACTTCATTATATGTTAAATATGTATAAGTATGCCAGCAAAAATACATTAAAAATAAAATAAATATAACAGTACAGAAAGGGAAAATCATGGGCTAATATTTTTATCTATACTGATGCACCTTTTGAAACAAGAAATAAAAACTTACAACCACATTTTAGCCTGCAAATAATCACATTACAGTATCTGTTTTCAATCTCTAACTTCTGAAAAATTGAAATGACTTTATAGATATTATTTTTATTTGTATGTTCATGTTCAATAGACAGCAGGACATTTTTTTCATTGATATTTGCTCATAATTGATCAAAAGCAATTTTTTATTTTAATTTAGAGATATTTCTTTCATACGCAGCAATGGTCATATGAATTGTTAGAACATTTTTAAGAGTGTTTAAACTTTACTTTTCAGAACATTTTTAGATTTACAGAAAAATTATGAATTTTAATGCTCAGTTTCCCCTATTAACATCTTACATTAGAATGGTACATTTATAGGGGCACCTGGGTGGCTCAGTCAGTTAAGCATTTGACTTCGGCTCAGGTATGATCCCTTGGTTCATGAGTTCGAGTCCCACGTCGGTCTCTGTGCTGACGGCTCAGAGCCTGGAGCCTGTTTCAGATTCTGTGTCTCTCTCTCTCTCTGCCCCTCCCCTGCTCATGCCTCTCTCTCTCACTCACAAGAATAAGCATTAAAAAATGGTACATTTATTACAACTAATGAACTAATATATGCATTATTATTAACTAAAGCACATACTTTATTTAAATTTCATTTTTTTTTACCTAATATCCTTTTCTTTTAGGAAAAGTTATAAACATAAGAATGTTAAGAAAACACCCATAAAAATCCCATTTCATAATACATTCAGGAAATTGTAAAACTATCATATCTGTTTGTATCAATTCCAGCAACTTTCAAATGATATATTCCCTTCCAAATTATAATTTCTATGTATTGCTTGGGAAAATCTGAGCTCACTTCTGATACAACATATTTCTCCTTTTAACAGTCAATTTGAAATGAACAATGATACCATAATGATGATCAAATGGAAATGAGAATTGAGTTCTTAGTCTTGAGACAAACACATGATGCCAAGTCTGCATGTTTTGGGGGCTGCTGGTTTAATCAGGATTTCTCCAAACTAACTTCCATGTAGAGCACAATGCCTATTAAAAGATAAGGATAAGACACATGCAAATTTGTAGCTTCTTCATAGATTATTTAATTTCAACAGTACTAAGGACAATTGTTTAGATTTAGAACTTAGAGCAGCAACAAAAAAAGTTTTTTTTGAGGATGAGTGTTGTGTCACTTTATGTTGTTCAGAATCGCTCATCAAAGCAGACAAACCACTTAGTTGGTTTTATGAATGTCTTTAAATCTTCTGCAGACAATCCCTTGTCCCCTTACTAACTGCACCACCTCACTCTGCACTTAGCACCTCACTGAGTACCTCCATCCCCACAGCACGGTAGGTGCAAATCTCAGCTTCCTTCAACTGTTTTCATAAGAAATCTGGTTATTCTGAGCAAGCGTTTTGTAAAGTTCTTTTTCCAGCTTTACTAAAGCATAATTGATAAATAAAATTGTAAGACATTTAAAGTGTACAAAGTGATGGTTTGATATACATAAACATTGTGAAATGGTTGCCTCCAAGTTTAATAACAGAACCATCGTCTCACATATTTATCTTTTTTGAGAACAGGTAAGTTCTACTCCATTAGCAGATTTCAGTTACAAGATACCAGCGTTACCAACTATAGTCACCATGTTTTACATTAGACCTCAGACCTTCTTCATCTTACAGCCAAACATTTGTACCTTTTGACAAACTCCTCATTTCCCCCTCCTCCAGTCTCTGGCAAATGCTTTCCTATTCTCTGTTTCTATGACTTGGCTTTTTTTTTTTTTTTTCTAGATACCAAATATAAGGGATACAATCTATGTCTCTGTCGGCTTATTCCACTTAGTATTCAATTAGTATGAGGACTTTCAGGTGTTTCCATGTTGTTGCAAATAACAGGATTTCTTTCTTTTTCAAGGCTGAGTGATATTCCATTATCAAGTTTTTAAAAATGTGCCGATGAAGAGATGTGTTAAGGTCAGGCTCACAGAGCTTAGTCTCTTGGTGTCATGGTCGACCCTCCCCGCCCCCACGCATCTTCCTCCTTCCCCTGAGAAGCAACACAAAAACCACTCCGCTCACTGCGTGTACTCTAGGCACCTTACTGTCTGCCTTACTCCACCACAGCCAAGATTATTGATGACTTTTAAATATCAATTCCTCCATCAAAGGAATTCTCATAGGAACTGCCAACAGAACGGCATTTATCTGTTTCATTACATAAATGTTCAGGCCATATGTAATTTTTTCAGAGTAATTCATTTTTTCCCATGGGAGTCTACTTTCTAGAATATCATATTTTGGTAGTCGTCATCAGTCTAGTTTGTGATTTGTGGCTAGAAACACATAAATACTTCAAAGTGAAAAGTTTTCCCTTTCCTTTCTAGACTGACTGTAAACCTAATTTCACAGTTTGTCTCAGGTGCTTAAAAACCACTGTACTTGAAGCTTTGTCATTGGCTAAGCCCCTTTATTAAAATTTTAGGGAAAGCAAAGGAAAAGCAGAAATTCTTTTAGAAACTCTTTATGTATTTATAAGCAATTATTAATAAATGCTTGGCCCTGTTTTCCTTTTGACCAGATTGCATAGATTTCATGTGTCAAACTTTCCCTCCTACTTACCATTTTCCCAAACGTTAGTCATTCTTGCTCCTTTCTTTGTCTTTCTGCATTCACCTTTACTTGTATTTATTTGTTTAACTGTGATTAAATACTAATAATTAATTTTAAAGATTTCAATATTTTGACGGCTCCTAATGTTCTAGAAATGCACCTTGATCCTGATCCCACTGACTTCGTGGGTTCTAATTTTTTATTAGTATTTTAAGTGTCTTCCATGCTCCCATCTCGTTATTTCCTTCATACAACCCATTTCCTGCTTTTGCTGAACGTAGAGTAGGGTGTTTTCCATTTTTGTTTTTAATTTTACTGTTCCCCAAGGCTTCCTTAATTGTGTTTTTCTTGGGTAGACAACATTTTGCCTCTGAATATTTAAGCCAAGACTAAAGTACACCCACATAGCACTTAACTTGTTAAATGATTTTTTTCTAATGAAATATTTAGTTAATAGACAACAAAGACAATTTATAATATATCACTCCACAGCCCACTATCTAGAATTTTCTCAGTGGACTATAATTCCAGAAATAATCTCTTTTAATATTTGTTATTTGATTTATCACATTGTGGATCTCAGTGGTCAGTGGTAACAGCCAGGGAAAGGCAATGCACAGGAAAGGAAGCAAATAATTGTTGTCTGAACGCATTTGATAACTTTTTGCTTTACATAAAACATTTTATTGTATGTCCCAACTGTCATAATATAATAACTCCAATTTAGAGATGAGGAAGTTCGGGTTTATAGATGATCAAAAGGTTGGCCGAGGTTGTATTCTTAAGCGGTGGTGTCCCTTTCACCTTCCGCTCAAGTTAATTTTTTTCTGAGTTTTGCAGAGCCCGTAAATTCAGATTTGTTTTATTTTATTGCTATGTCTCGATCTACAGTTTTACAAAAAATAATGTGTCAAATATTGTTATCAAAAAAGTTTTCCTATGAAACCAGCTCTATGCAAGGTTTTTATCTCTTTCCTTTATTCACTCTTGTTACAGTGGTAACTGCAACAATATGTTCTTTCTACAGATTCGTCTCACAACTTGACTTTGATACTGCCTTCATGGAGGAGTGGGGTCTATTTTTTAATATTTTGGAATCCGGTTGTCAGTGACAGTAACACTTTGTGATTTCCTATGCTAAATCATAAAAGGTGATTTATTTTTATTTTTTTGCCTTGTATAATCTCTTGGGACATTCAATCAAGCCAGTCACCACACTGTTAGGAAACTTAGGTGGAAGCAGCTTGCAGAGAGGTCCACATGAGGAGATCCAAAGCTCAGGGCATCAGCTGCGTGACTGAACTGTCAGCCAGTAGCCAGGCATATGAAGGAGTCACCTCGGAAGTGATCCTGTAGTCCCCAGTTGAGCTGGTGCCACGTGGAGCAGAGGTGAGTCCTCTTCACAGATGCCTACTGGATTTGGAGATATGTAAGCTAAATAACTAATGCTGTCAGCATGAAGCACGAACTTGCCTGGTAATTTGTTATTTAACAACAAATAACTAAAGCAAGTATCAACAATTCTTTTTGATTCATGGAAAACTCACTTTAAAAAATCATTCTTATTGCACTATAGTTCTGAAAGTTTCCTTTTATTAGGTGAACTTAGACCTAATCAGATAAAAAAAAATTAGCCCCCCAAAGTTGCTCAACTCCAGGAAGCCTTGCATAAATCTGAAATATATTTTTTAATTTTTTATATTTATTTTTTTAAGAGAGAGAGAGAATGAGCAGGGGAGGGGCAGAGAGAGAAGGAGACACAGGATCTGAAGCCGGCTTCAGGCTCTGAGCTGTCAGCACAGAGCCTGACATGGGACTCGAACCCACGAACTGTGAGATCATGACCTGAGCTGAAGTCAGATGCTTAACCGACTGAGCCCCCCAGGTGTCTCCGAAATAATTTTTGTTTTGTATTTTCCTACTTATCCTGCTCTATTATACAGCCCTGTTTGTCTGTTTTGGCAAGAAACATTCTGAAAAAAAAAAAAAGAAATTAGTTTATTTTCTCTGGACTTGCTGCAGTGGTATGAATAGGGAATGTAAGCTTTGCACTAGTTAACATTTTAACAGGAATCTATTTGAACAGCACACTGTTCCGTTGGTACACATTATCTGACTTCTATTAATTAGGTAATTGAATAGACGTATGATTTAAACTTGTGGATTCTTCCTTCTACCAAACCTGCTGTCTTTCACTCAGAGTGTAGCTCCTTTCTGTCCTTTTTTTTTTTTTTTTTTTGTATCATACTCACAAATTTCTTAAAATTTGAATTTTTAAAAATACAGTTCTTTTCTCTCTTTTTTTTTAGTCTTACCATGATAATTGCTCATGGTTGTGGTTATCCAGGCATAGACATCCATTTGACAAAGCTTGTAAAATGATCAGTTACCTTGTTCATCTGCATATTTTATCATAGCATAAGTAGACCATGTTCTGCAATGGTGTTGAATAATAAGTGTATGATTCAGAGTAATTTTTCAAAAGGGGTAGGTGGAAAGGAACTCAGGAAAGTCACACAGGTCGCTTCATTTTATTATTACTTTCTGAGGTTTCTGTATTCCAGGAACACTAAACTTTAGTGTCTCGTGTCACAACTGCCTTAGCCTTCATTTCTCCTCCTCGGAAGACAAAACTTTAAACAGGGTCCCATGTGTAGGTAATTTACTTGGGAAGTTACCCTAGGTAATGGGTGTGGGGACTGAAAGAGTATAACCTGGAAGGAGGGAAAGGAATGATAGGAGTAATTTATCGATTTGGTATTGCTGTAGCTATAGGAGCTTGACTCCTCTGAGAGCTTCTGATGAGCTGTGTAGAAGGTACAAGCTCCATTGGCTCATCAGACTTCACTTCAGAAATGCAAATTCAAAGTCAGAAAGATTAAGAATTTCAAGACCATTAACCAGGGCACCAAACTCGGGACCCTGTGTGACAGCACTGGTTACACAGCCATATAAAGGACCCTGCTTATGATCTTTGAGTTGTGGCTCTAAATGCTGGGGATCTTTGGTTGTCTTCAAGCAAAGCAGAGACTGACGGTATGAACACAGGAGGTGGGAGGCCAAGGCGATCCTAAGAACGTGAGCTCATGAACTTTAGAAGCATACACAATCGCGGGGAAGCGTTTAGACCTAAGCAACCTAGAAACCAGCAGTTCAACGTACACTCACCGAACTCTGAACTCTAATGAGTTACTGGCCAGTATTGAATTTGTCCTAGTGCAATGGAATTGAGTTTGAATAGCAAGAAATCATTCTTAAATTGTGAGGCACTGCTTGGTGCTCTGAAAAGGCTCATTTCCTGTTATAAAGTCTGGTGTTAAGGAGCACATATTGTCTGTATTCATTTCCTAGGTGTGTCTTAACACTGTACCACAAGTTAGGTTGCATCACACAACAAAAATTTATTGTCTCACAGTTCTAGAGGCTAGAAGTCCAAAATCAAGGTGTTGGATCATGCTTTCCCCAAAGTCTGTAGGGTAGAGTATTTCCTTGCTTCTTCCAGCTTCTGATGGTTCCCATCAATCCCTGGCATTCATTGGCTTGCCGCTCCATCACTCTGATCTTTGTCTCTGTTGTCACATGGCATTTCTCTTCTCATAATGACACCAGTCACATTTACACAAGGTTGGGCGTGTTCAGGGTAGTATGGCCCTAAGTGAAGACACCAGTCATATTTAATTAGAGCCCGCTCTAATGAACTCAACTTGACTGCATCTAGAAAGACCCTGTTTCCAAATAAGTTTACACTCACAGGTACCAGTGGTTAGGACTTTACTGTATCTTTTTTGGAAGATGCAATTCAACCTATAACAGTGACCCAAAGAGGCTACAAACTACAGTTTGATCCCAGCTGCTACAAACTACAGTTTGATCCCAGTTTGTGTCCCTTCCATGCTCATTTATGTAAGTGAATCAATTTACCTCTTGGAACTTCAGTTTCTGCTTCTTTAAAATGAAAGCAGTAACTTTCTCTGGTCATCTGATAAGGTCCGATGTGACTATATGAAGAGTTGGCATGTAGACATGTGATCTTAAAAAACTTCACATGTGGATAACGTTATTGAAACTCTCTCAACATAAGTATGTCTCCAAATGATAACTTATTTTTTTCTTTTCAGTGCAATGAAAGCATGGACTGCTTAATTTCTAACTGGCATGAAATCTCATGAACATTAGCTACAAGAGGCCAAAAGGCAGGATCTGCAAAAAGTACATGAGAAACAGCACAGATTTATTTCATTTTGCTGGAGTCTGAGAACATGAACTAACTTAGTCAACACCATCTACCCAGTCCACACGAGGAAAAGAAAAACACAAGGAAACTGTTTTAAGAATTTATTCTAAGACTTATGATCTAATTTTTCACTGTGACACTCACTTTGTTCCCACAATATCCTATTCAAAGACTTTCTGGTGACCTAAATCTGTCATTTTCTCTTAACAGGCCCTTGTTTTCCATCCTGTTCTTGATTTCCAGCTGCTTTTTGTGCTCACTGTTGGTTACTGTCAGGGATAATTTGGGGAGGCATGCAACATGTTTCCAAACAAAGGGATGAATGGTCTGGCATTTCAGGAAGGACTAAAAAAAGACATTTCAGTCTGGAATTATGTAAGCTGGGAGGATGTGTTCTCAAGGGCTTAAAGTAATGGATATAGACTGAGGACGGCAAAAACAATCTTAAAAAAAAAAGGAACAAAGTTGAAGGACTCATATTTCCTGGCTTTAAAACTTATTACAAAGCTATAGCAATCAAGATGGTATGGTACTTACACAAGGATAGACATATAAAACAATGGAATAGAATTAGCGTTCAGAAATAAACTCATATATTATGGCAAATTTATTTTCAACAAAGGTGCTAGACAATTCAATGGGAGAAAGAATAATCTTTTTAACAAATGGTATGAGTAGGGACAACGGAAAGTCCACATGCAAAAGGGTGAGATGGGAGCTCTCCCTCAGGCCATATGCAAAAATGAACTCAAAATGTATCATAGACCTAAATGTAAAAGCTAATCTAGAAAATTCTTAGAAGAAAACAGGAATAAATCTTAGTGAGTTAGGCAATGGTTTCTTCAATATCACACCAAAGCACAAGACCTAAAAGAAAAAAACAGGTAAACAGACTTCATCAAAATAAAACATATTTGCACTGCAAATGATACGAACAAGAAAAAGAAAAGACAACCTATAGAATGGGAGGAGATATTTGCAAATCACTTATCTCATAAGAGACTTGTATCCAGAGTATATAAAGAACTCTGAAAACTCAATAATATAAGGACAAATAGCCCAATTTAAAAGTAGGCAAATCATTCGAACAGACTTTTATCCTAAAAATACATGCCAACGGCCCATGAGCACGTGATAAAATGCATCATTAATCAGTAAGGAAATGCCAATCAAAACCATGATGAGATGCCACTTTATACTTACTAGGGTAGCTACAATAACAAAATGGGAAAGCAAGCTTAGTGAGACAGGGAAGGTAGCAGAGAGGCCTATGAGCCCTGATGATCAAGGATGATTTCATTGGGCGTTAAGGATATTACACTGGAGACAGATGAGTAGAAACAGAGAGAGAAGTTCCAGCCAGCCTGCTGAGGCCAATCCAAATACCCAGAGTATGAATCATCAATCAGACACTCCACATGCCCTGTGGTCAGGCAGAAACATGAGAGACCCAGCAAGAATTATCTCCTGACAGTATACTGTGACCTTGCTAAATTCACTTACTGGCCGTAGTAGCAGCTGGGGGGAAGTAGGGACTTTCTCTGAATATAAAAGAAACACAGTTGTGTTATCTGTGAATAAAGATAATTTCCTTCTTCCTTTTCAATATTTATATTTCTTACTTACTTTTGTTTTCTAAGAATGCACTGCCTAGAACCTTCAGTACAATGTTGAATAAAAGTAGTTAGAAGATATTCTTGTCCTGTTCTCAATCTTAGCAAGAGTGAATTCAATTTCTCACTCTCAAGCACAATATTACTGTAAGTATTTTCTATACTGTCCTTTACCAGATAGAAGAGGTTCCTTCTATTCTTAGTTTGCTGAGAGTTTTATCATATGTGGGCGTTCAATTTTGTGAGATGTATTTACCTGCATCTCTAGAAATGATATAATTTTTCTTAGTTATTAATGTGATAATTACATTTACTTTCATAATTACATTTACTTTCATAAAATTAAATTTACTTACACACTTTACTTGTGTCAATTTTTTTTTTATCTTTAAGTTGGTAAAATCCACCTGTAAAACAAGGGAAAAAAAAGGACAGTAACAAGTGTTGACAAACATGTGGAGAAGTTGAGCCCCCCATGCATAGCTGGTGGCAGTGTGAAATGGTATAGCCACTTTGGAAAATGGTTTGGCAGTTTCTCAAAATGCTAAACATAGACGTACTATATGACTCACTCATTCCACTCCCAGGGATATATCCCAAGAGAATTGAAAAACATATGTCCAGATAAAAACTTGTGCATGAACATTCACAATAGCATTAGTCATAGTGACCCCAAGCTGGAAACAACGCAAAAGTCTACAGTTGATGAATAAATAAACAGAATGTGTTATCTCTATAGAACTGAATGTTACTTGAATTGAATGCAGTAAAAGGAATGAAGTACTGACAACATACTACAACATGAATGAACCTTGAAAACATTACGCTAAGTGGAAAAAGCCAGTCATATAAAACCACATATTGTATGATTCAACTTGCATGAAGTGTGCAGAATGGGCAAATGTGTAGAGACAAAAAGTGGATTAGTGTTTGACTAGAGCTAAGAGGAGAGAGGGATCAGTAATGGCTGCTAATTCCTTTGGGGATACTGAAAATATTCTAAAGTTGATGATGATCACACAACTCTGTGAATATACTAAAATTTATGTAATTGCATACTTTAAATTTTTTAATGTTTCTTTATTTTTGAGAGAGAGAGAGAGAGAGACAGGGACAGAGCATGAGCGGGGAGGGGCAGAGAGAGAGGGAGACACAGAATCCGGAGCAGTCTCCAGGCTCTGAGGTGTCAGCACAAAGCCTGACATGGGACTCGAACCCATGGACCGCCAGATCACGACCTGAGCCAAAATCGGACACTTAAACGACTGAGCCGCCCAAGCGCCCCTGTAATTGCATACTTCATATAGGTGAATTATATAACATGTGAATGATACCTCAATAAAGCTTTTGAAATACACTATGGCAAAAAACAACAGTATGTACTATTTATAGGATAGTCAGGAAAGGAAAATGAAGAAATAATATGTGAACTGAGTTCTGGAAAATGTTTAGAAATTAACTAGGGTGAAGGGTGAAATGCAGAGTCTAACAGACTGAGGCAACAGTGTAGATAAAGCCTGACATAGGAAAGATAACCATGTATTAAAGGCTGTGGCAGGCAGAATGCTATGATGGCCCCCACAGTCCCCACCCTGATGTTCATGCCCTGTGCAGTCCCGTCCCCATGAGTGAAGGGGAGACCTATGGCTTACTTCCAGCCAACAGCATATGACAACGGTGAAGAGATTTTCTAAATGTGATTGAAGTCCCAAACCAGTTAATTTGAGTTAATCAAAGTGAAATTATCCTGAATGGGCCTGACTCAATTAGATGAAAACTCATAACAAAGGGATTAGGCACTCTCTGAGAGGAGAGACCCTTTCTCTGTTGCTGTATTTGAGGAAGCAAACTGGTGTGTTGTGAGAAAGCTTCTGGAGAGGGTCATGTGACACAGAACTGAAGGTGGCCTCTAGAAACTGAGTAATTCTCAGACCAAAGCCAGCAAGAAAACAGGGATCTTACTCTAGATGCAAAGAAATAAATTTTGCCAACAACACAAATAAGATTGGAACTTGTTTATTTCCCAGTTGATTCTGTAGATGAAAATACAACCCAGCTGATCCCTTGACTGGGGGGGCCTGGTGAAACCCTGACACAGGGCCCAGCTAAGGCATGACTGTAGTTCAGGTCCACAGGAATTTTGAGATAATATACACGTGTGTGGTGGTAAGCCTCACACACAGACCCAGAAACCACTGGTTTCTGAGCAGGTGGTAGGATATGATTCAAGGAAAATTTTACAAAGATCTCCCTGGCAGTTTTCTGGAGAACAGATTGGGAATGGGCAAGACAGAGTCATTGGCAATTAGGCGTGCCCGGGTGGCTCAGTCGGTTAAGTGTTAGACCCTCAATCTCAGCTCAGATCTTGATCTTAGGGTCTTGATCTCAGGGTCATGAGTTCAAGCCCCATATTAGGCCCCACACTCGGTGTGAAGCCCTCTTAAAAAAAAGTCATAGGCAATTAAAATACTCATAATTCTAATGAGGGATTTAATTACGCAGTAACTTCTAAGGTAGGACAATGAGCTGAGAAGGAGGAAAGCTTTGTGTGCATTGGAAGAGTACTGGATGAGGCAGATGTTCAAAGCTGGGAATATTTGGGATTTAGTTTTCTGATTGAAGCGATACCCTAGAAGACAACTATGTTTTTTATTATCAAGAATTGTGCTGGATGGGTGATGGACATTAAAGAAGCCATTGTTGTCATGAGCAGTGGGTGTTATATGTAAGTGATGAATCACTGAATTCTACTCCTGAAATCAATATTGCACTGTATGTTAATTAACTAAAATAAAAAAAAAAAAAACACAACTTTTTTTTTGTGAGTCTATATTTCTCCGTTGAAATGTCTCTCTCCAAAGGCATGCAGACCTCTTAAAATCTTCTCTGGTACCATTCCAGGCCCCATCCTCCCCAGTGTGACTCTATCAACCATCCTTCTGTCTTGAAAGAGCTCCTTTTTCTTATATATGATCCACAATGTGGCCTTTCTGCTTCCTTCTGTACCAACCTTCTCCATAATGTCCCTGGCTTTCTTCTGGCTCTGCTTCCTCTTTCCGCTCCCTAGCTGTGGACAAGCATCGACATTTTCCAAGCCACCATGGTGGAATTTGAGGCATCTCTAACTTTTCCCTGTCCCTTCAGATATGATATCAGCATTTCTTGATAATACTTAGACTCACATATTTTGTAGTCACATTTTGGACAAGTATGAGAGATCATAACTCTAGTTCAATAATCCTTGTGTACAGATAAGCTTTCTGAAGCTAGTGAGGCAACCCATGCTTTTATATCCTTTTTTTTCTTTTCTTTCCTTTCCTTTCCTTTCCGTTCTCCTTTCCTTTTTCTTTTCTTTTCTTTTCTTTTTTCTTTTCTTTTCTTTTTCTTTTTCTTTTTTTATCTCCAAGGTGATCATTTCAGGCTAATCTACTACCTCATGTTTAGATTATTGTCATAGATTCCCATTGTATGCCAATCTTCCTGAAATTCTTCTTTGGTTATTTGTTAGTTAATCTATTAAGATGTTATTAATTCATCTAATAAATACTTCTTGAATATTCCTTTGGTTCTACCCATGTTCTAAGCTCTGGAGTAAACATGACAGAGTTGGGATACCCATGCCACATGAAGTTTATTTTTCAATTTTCTTTACAGGAGACAAATGACAAATAAACAACAAAAAATGTACGTGTCCCTGTGTGAGAAAGAGCTATATTAGGTCATGCTATGAAGAAAACCAAAGCAAAGTGTCAAAGTAATGATAAAATCCCTATTTGAGGAACATGCTGAGCAGCAGAAGAATGAAGTGAGGGGCCAGCTAAACAAAGATCTGGGAGAAAAGCATGGCAGTAATAATGCACTAAGCAGTAAGCACAAAGGCCCTGAGGCAGGTAAGTCTTGATGTATTTGACAAAGATCAAGAAGGTCATTATGGCTAGAGTAGAACAAGCAAGGTGATGGTTGGTAGGAGATGAGGTCAGAGAAGGTACGAAATGGCCATATCCTTAGAGACCACCCAACTTCAACCTGTTCAAACATGCTTCCTCATGTTTCAATGAAAAAAATTCAATCTCCTGGAATGGGTAACCAAGGCTACCCATTGGTTACCTTATTTGACCTTGTCCAAATTTATCTTTCATAGCTCTCTTATATGAATTCTTTTTTTTAAATGTTTATGTATTTATTTTGAGAGAGAGAACATGAACAGGGGAAGGGCAGAGAGAGAGGAAGAGAAAGAACCCCAAAGAGACTCCTCACTGTCAGTGCAGACCCTGACACGGGCCTCGATCCCACCGCTGTGAGATCATGACCTAAGCGGAAAACAAGAGTCAGATACCTAACCGATGGAGCCACCAAGGTGCCCTGAATTCTTTACATCAGTACAACTAGTCTATTCTTCAGACCCTAAGTTACTCTGCATGGCCCTGCTATGAAAATGTTCTCCCTCCTCTTTACAGTCTCCGACTATTGAAATTGCCGGGATCTACATGGTCTAGTTCATATCTCTTCCAAGAATCCTCCTGATCACCTGAGCCAGAAAGTTCTGTTTGTCAGTGCCATTATAAAGTTATATCTTCTTAACATTAGACTTGTGTGTGCATGTGTATGTGTGTGTGCCTGTGTACATGTGTACATGTGTGTGTGTTGTCTTTTCTATAATGCATCCCAAGTTTCTAGAGACATGCTCATCACAGTTTTGTATCCCCTTTGGGTTTTGGGTAAAGCCTAATAAAAATTAAAATATGATTTAAAATTGACTTGATTAAAGAATCCCATGTCATAGCTTGGAAAAAAAATGATTGCAAAGTTGCATCCTTTCATTTTTTTCAGGATAAAATGGGAGAATTATATAAACATACATGTAATTTACTTTTAGATTGTTAGCTGATACTCAATAAATACTTGCTATACAAATGAAGGAATGCCTTAGAAATATTAAGAATAATGGTCTAGTTTTTACAAGTGTGATAAATTCTTACATCCTTAAACAAGAAACATTTTACATTGCTTTTCATTCGCAGGACTAGAGTGTGTAAACTAATCTATCATTTATGAATTTCCTATTGTAAATAATGAAACTGTAAGAACTGTAGACACCTAGCAATAACACACATTTCTTCTAGGAGTTCTAATAGTCTCAGAAGGTTTTATCCGTGTTACTGTTGACAAGGAAATTGTACAGTTTGCTACAAATGCACTTAAAAAATTGAAATCAATTTTTCCTCAAGGTTTCTACAAACTCATCTTTGAAGACCTGCTATAATCTTGATGCTCCCAAAGTAATCCACACAAGTTTTGCCCACTTTATCTCTTTTTTCTGTTTTTCTTGCTTTTATTCCTTTCTCTTTTCTTCCAAATTGTGAGTTTTCTTGCTTGTTGTTTTGTTAAAATTATGCATATGGATTTTAAAGATCAAACACTATGGAATATAGAAATACAACCAAAAATAGCACTTGCATAAAAACATTATTAGGATTTTGGTGTAATATTATTTAATCTGTATCTCTGTATTTCCATTACTGTTATTTCATGAATATCAATAAACAAAGATCTATATCATAATTTTTATTACCACACAGTATTTCTTTGCATGTTTGTGCATACTTAATTAGTTTCCAGTATCCCATATCATTAAGGACCCTATTTCTGGTTTCAGAAGGAACTCATGATCTTCCACTGAAATGATAGAAGAATTCTTATGAAATAATGCTTCATGACATAATTTTCAAACAATGCTGACCAAACAATACTTTAATATTTTTTGGAGACATCAATTTTCCCAAAAGAAAATATTTGGTCAAGTGTGACATACACAACATATATTGGGGTTGGGTGACTTTCTAGAGGTGAATTAAATGCTATATAATAAAGTTATTTTTACCCTGAGTCATTGGTTCTTAATTCTGACTGCAAATAACACTCATCCACTGAACTTTGAAAAAATGGCCATACTGATTGAACCCCAAACCAATGAGAATGAGTCTTTGGATGAAACCAAGGCTTGTGCTGGTTTTAAAAGCTCTTAAATGAATGTTAAATGTGAGGGTTGAGAACCACCGACTGTGATTCCAAAGTAATTTGTGCAGAATTCATTCTACAAAGCTTGGTAAATAATAGCATCTTTTTTTTTTTTTGAAGAGAATGGAAGTTCATCTTAAAATCAGGAAAATACGTATATGGTGCATATACAGAGTTTGTTTATTCTAGTTTATAGAATCTTTTTTTGTGTGTGCCACTTACCCCAAGAATTCTCTGAGAATCAAGTTTAATGCTAATGGATGGTTTGGAAAGGACATTTTATAGCTATTCTCCTTTTATCTGAGGACATGCCACAATGGTTTTCCTTGAAGGCTCAAAGCTAGATTTGTGGATTCTTTATCCCAAGTGGAACATTTTCATAATGCAGCATTTTGGGTTAGCTGAATTAAAGATATAATATGGATTTCCTTTGGGAGAGACCAAAATGTAGGAAGGGGAGGAAAACAGGAAAGATGGGGAGTTTACCATCATTTCCAGTGGATGAACTGGATTTTGATATGAATGGTGACTCAAAGTTGCAGGGACAATATAATATTTTTCATTTACCAAAGCTATAGAAATAAATGGATATATGTCTACTTGCACAAACTTCAAAGCACACAAATCCAAAAGCATACCTAAAAGGTAACTTTCATTGCAATAAAATCTATAGTAGGCAATGCTTCCATAGCACATTGAAAAAATAACAGGCAAAAATGTCTCACACTGATATTTTTTGGTACTTCTTTTCTTGTAGTTTTTAAATCATAGATGAAATGATTGTAGGATAAAGGCTAAAGGGCAACTTTGAACTAAATGGAAAAATCTTGTCTTTGCATTAGTATTTCCTTAATTCTCCAATACCAGGAACATTTACATTTTGAATAGAATTTTAAAACGTACTGTAATTTCTAAAAAGCAATAAAAACACATTTCCTGTTGTTAAGAACATGTGAAATCTGCTAAGATACAGGAAATAAATCAATATAATTGGATACTTTTAGCCAATGACTACTGTACTGGCATTTTTAAAAAAATCTAATTTAAGAGTATTATAGAATACATTTCACACAAAATAAGTCAATGGTCGTTCTTATTTTTGTTCTTTTTTTAAAAATTTCATAAGCAGTTATAACAAGTTGGAAAAAATTATTTCATGGCATTTAATGATGATGAAAAGTGATTTTTGCATATTTTGCTTTTGAATTGTGTTTAAGTTCATAAAGAACCCACATTGCTGCTATACAGCATGATTTACTCTTGTAGCAAAAATTCCCTGGCCACGACATTGACTGTATAACATCAAGAAGACCTATAATTTTATGCAAAAGTTTCATGAGAAAAATGAACAAGACAACCCAGACAACTGTTTGAAGTTTTCAGTATCTAAAAATCTGACAGTATCTAGATAAAATCTTCACATGATTATTTGAATATTTTTTGTTTTTGAGATAATCTTCAGGTATAAAGTTATGTTTCCTATTCTCCACAAAGGCTAAGACCGTTTTTATTTACAGGGTTTGCTTTAGGTAGCATCACTTCACAGAGAGAAGGGCTTTGCTTGCAGGAGCTCTTGAGATTCTGACAAGTTAATGCTCCTGGAGCACTGGGCTCACAAAAAGATTGAGAAAACTATCAAAAATAGAAGAGGTAAATGAAAAGATTCAAATAAGCAGAATTTCCAAATTCATCAATCAGAGTTTTAGTCACTTTTCCTGGGAATGGTTTAGGACAAATAGGCATGAGGTGGTGGGATTAGACCAAACACCGTTCTTTTATAATTTTAAGAACACATACTTGTATCCATTAAAGAATTTAGTTATGAACATGTGGGATTTTTTTTACATCACTGTTTTTTTGTTCCAGCTTTATTCTAGCCTGAACTCAGAATTGTACTGTTTTGAAGCAGTATTAATTTCAGTTTGTGGGAAAGTTTGGTTTTAGAGTTAAATATTGCTTTCATTTTGTATTACATATGATATTGGGTGGAGGGACACTATGAAAAAAAATGTATCAGGCAAGCGTAACTGAATTTGGTGATGAGAACATGTGAATAACAGCCAGGAGCTCTCAGTTCTGGCTTAACATTTGCCTCATTCTCTTTGTGTGGCCGTGGCAAATCATTTCACCTCCCTTTGTTTCTATTACCTCATCTATCAGAGAAAGAATTATATTTACCCATTCATATACAGATTAAAAGTTTTTGAGGGTAGAGACCTTGTCATCTTCAAGAATTTTTCCCTAATATTTTTTATAGTGTTGGTCCCTGGTATTTACTTGAAGACAATTTGTGTAACATTTAATACATGAATGAAATGAATTGAGATGCTAGGTGTAAGTATAAATTATTATAAACTACAAGTAGTAAATATTTACACCATGGTATTATTAAAGAAGACATGTAGATGGATTATGAAGACAGTTGTCAATCAAATTTGATTGCTTTGATCAAATCTGAGAAGGTAGCAGTATGATTTAGCAGAAATACCACTGCACTGCAGATCAGGAGATGTAGGGTCTAAGAATGGTCTAGAGTCTCACCAAAGAGTCTTGGAGTTTAACAGATGGAGATGTTCTCCAAGGTCTTCTTTTTCCCATTTTATGAATGAGAAATGCAGTGCTCACTTATCCTTAGTCCTCCAGCTACTAAGACCCAGTTCTCATTGTCTCCTCTTCAGAGCTCTTCCTTCCACAACTTGGCCAAGTCCCTGACCACACTAGCTGAATGTCTTCTTCTCTAAGAGGTTGAATTAGGTGAACATTAGAGTTTCTTAGTATTTCAATTTCTGGATCACTTAAAGGGGGAAAATATCTTTTTTTTGTTGGTTTTTATTTTCTATTTGTATCCCTAGTAAAACAAAACTGTAAAAGACTCTTCAGTGATGCTTGTTGTCACCTTGCTGACACTTTAAATTATTTCTAAATGGAATAATGAACCACGAAAGGACAACAACAACAACTCTCTAATACATTTAAAATGAAAAATAGAACAGTTTGATTCTGAGATTTCTTTGCCAAGAAATTTGTGTGGCCTTTTCCCAATTCAACTAGTACAAGGTTTAATCCTGTTTTGAGGCAAAACACTTCCAAAGTTGATAGTGAATGTGGAGGATACAATTGGAATCTCTCTTGGTAACTTGAACAAATTGTTCTGCAAATTTTCAATGCTATGGGGAAAGGGGACCACAGTACCAGGAATGCCTTTCTTGCCAAATAAGTAAAGTTAAGGGGGAAAAAATGTGGTGTTGACAAGGAGAAGAAGCTATCTCAAAGACTTGCCTGAATTCCTTGGAAGAAATGCAGAAGATTCTAACAACTGTTTTCCTCTCTGTTAATGATTAATGGTACTTTAAATTTGTTGTGCTTAGAAAGTTAGGTGTTGATGGGGCGCCTGGGTGGCTCAGTCAGTTAAGCATCCAACTCTTGGTTTCTGCTCAGATCATGATCTCATGGTTTGTGAGATGCACACAGCCTCCTTGGGATTTTCTCTCTCTCCCTCTCTTTCTCCCCCTCCCCTGCTTGCATGCAAATGCGCTCTCTCTCTCTCAATCTCTCTCTCGGTCTCAAAATAAATAAATAAACAAAAAAAAAGTTAGGTGTTGCAATAGATCAACTATCCATTAACATTTTTTTAATTTTTATTTTTTCTAAATTTTTTAATGTTTATTTTTGAGAGACAGGAGAGACAGAGCATGAGCAGGGGAGGGGTAGAGAGAGAGGGAGACACAGCCTAAGCAAGCTCCAGGCCCTGAGCTGTCAGCACAGAGCCCAACGTGGGGCTCGAACCCACAAACCGTGAGATCACGACCTGACCTGAAGTTGGCTGCTTAAAGTATTTTAAAATAGTATATTTTCCCTATCTTTCTTTAAAAAAAAAATCCCTTCCAAGAGTTTTATTGGTTTTCCAAGATTCATACCCAATCTGATCTTTCTGTGAGGGTCGCAACTTCCTGAAGAATCCATATTGTTTACTGGTGTATATTTAGTGAGGGAGTAGGAGACCTACCCATTACTTCCTGGCAAGGCAATAAATGGAAAAATGAGTCTGACTGAACATCCTACTTGGTGACATTGAGCAAGAATCTTTCTATGCTGGTTTCTTCACCCATATGATGGTCAACCTGGGGTCTCTCTAACTCCCCTGAGTCTTTTAGAATCTCAGGGGAATCTGAAACCCTTATTGCATTTAAAATAAAGTTTAGGGGTACATGGGTGGCTCAGTCGGTTGAACATATGACTCCTGCTTTCAGCTGGGGTCATGATCCGGGGGTCGTGGGATTGAGATGCTGTCGGGCTTGTACTGAGCATGGAGCCTGCTTGGGATTCTCTCTCTCTCTCTCTCTCTCTCTCTCAGCCCCTCTCCCCTACTCACACACACTCTCTCTAAAAATAAAATTAAATAAAGTTTAATTGAAATCAATTATGTCCTCCTTGATTAGGGCACATGGTCTGCATAAAACCGTCTCTTTACTTTTTATGGAAAAAACTGCAGCTTAATGTGGCACCACAAGTTGCCGTGTGTTGAGCAGGTATTCTGATTGAAAGTCATTATATGTGTTAAATTATTTAATTAACAAATATAATTTGGTAGATACAGTCTTTTAAGGCAAAAGACATTAGGGGGCAGGGGGAAGGAAGCACTACACTTTGAAGGGTCAAAGATGGGAACTCATGCCCTGGGTCATCTCTAAAGTGTTTCCTGTTCCAAGATTCTAGGTCAGGGATTGGTGAACTTTTTCTGTAAAATGGTCACCCAGTAAGTATTTTAGACTCTGTGAGTCAAAAGATCTCTGTCACTACTCAGTTTTGCTATTATAGCAAAATATATATGAAAGCAGCCATAGACAATATATAGGTGAACAGATTTGTCTGTGTTCTCATAAAACTTGGCCAGCAGGCAATAGCTTGCTCACCCCTGTATTTGGTGATCCCTGAAACTTATTTTCAAGGAAAAAAAAATACAGAGACAGAAGGAAAGAGAAGCAGGAGGGAACCTTATGCCTAAGTTTTCTATGCCAGGTGCATTGATGAAATGACATCAGAGGAATTGAGTTTTTAATAAAAATTTTAAATAATGAAACAGGCATCCCTCTTGTCAGTTCAGATGGAAGAATGAACAATGGAGGTCATATCAACCCCAGGCACAATCAGACTGGCCAAGAAACATGTAGGCCTAGGTTTGAGGGATAAGAATGTTTGCTTACCATTCAAAGAAACCTGTAGGACAAAGAGTTAACCAGTACTACCCTAGAGATATACTCACCAGATGTACCTAATGAATTCTTTAACATAAACAATAAAGGTATGTATATTTTTTTAAGATTCTAAGTCTCTTGAGATGGAAAAGACCTCTGGGGACCAGATGTAGTGGCACCAGAACACCTGCCAGCATGACCTCATGGGCCACCAATCAATGGTGTCTCCAATCAATGGGCCTCCAATCAATGGTGGGCCTCTAATCAACGGTGGGCCTTCAATCAATGGTATCTCCAATCAATGGGCCGCCAATCAATGGCGGGCCTCTAATCAATGGTGGGCCTCTAATCAATGGTATCTCGAATCAGTGGTGTCTCCAATCAATGGGACTCCAATAAATGGCGAGCCTCCAGTCAATGGTGTCCACCTTCTCAGGAGACTTTTGCCTCAAATTTTTCCCATAAAAACCCTCACTTGCAAGCCATCAGGGAGTTGGAGATTTTACAGCATTAGCTCCCCTTTCTCCTGCTCATTAACCCAACAAATAGCCTATCTTTCTTCACTGCAAAAGCTCAGTGCAAGTTTTTATTGACTTGCTATGAATCAGGCAGACAAACTCTCCTTTGGGTTGGTTACAATAACTGATGTCCTGTTCCCACAGTGTCAAGCCTCGGTTCATAACAGCCAACACTGAGCGCAATAGCCGGATGCAGCATGGGTTGTAGCAGCTTCACCCCCAAGAGCATGCTGCAGGGCTCTGAGCTTAGCTCTCCTTTTGAGATTCCTAAATGGGGCAAATAGAGGACTCAGTACTGTGGATAGAAAGTCCCAGAAGACAGTTTTGTTTTGTATGGCAGAAGCTCCTAGTTCTCATCTTTCCAGAACAAATATCCAGAACAAATTTCCAGAACAAATACCCATGTTCTGCTCTTTCATTTTCCCTAGAGCTTCTCATTTGTAGCTGCAGTTGGGTCTGCCTGGATTAAGTATTTATTTTCTGGCTTTGGAAGCTGGTTATGGTTTCATGGCTAAGGTTTGGCTCATGGGACATAAGCAGAAGCGTTGTGTATGACCTTAGGGAAATATTCTGGAAGGGAGATGGTGTGCTGTCCTTAGTCCCTTCTTCCTATCAGCTAAAATGCAGACATGACGGCTGGAGTTGCACGTAAAGGGATTCTGAGGAGAAAGGGACAGGCTGAGGATGACAGAGTTGCAAGTTGAAAGGAGCCTGGATCCCTGATGATTTTGTGAGAGAGAAATAAATGTCTAGTTTTTAAAGAACATCCTTATTTTAGTTTTTAAACAATCTCAATTGTATGAATTTGAAATAATGTTGCCTGTCAAACCTACCTTAGAGAATTCTTTCATGTATCAGCTGAGGTAAAGGTGTTCCAAGAACCATGTAAACTTCAAAAGTGTAGCATATTGTTATTGTTACGAGTAGTAATAGCGATCATCTCCTTGGAATTAAAGATTCACATGGGGCACCCGGGTGGCTCAGTCCATTAAGCATCCGACTTCAGCTCAGATCATAATCTCACGGTTTGTGGGTTCAAGTCCCACCTTAGGCTCTGTGCTGACAGCTCAGAGCCTGGAGTCTGCTTCAGATTCTGTGTAGCCCTCTCTCTTTGTTCCTCCCCCACCTGTGCTCTCTCTGTCTCTTAAAAATAAGTGAACATTTTTTAAAAAATTAAAAAAAAAAGATTCACAATGACATGAAACTTGTTTTATGACGTTATTACTATACATTTTTAAACATAATATTAAAAAAGAAACCTTCCCAGACAATAGTAGATAGAAATAAAACTAGCTTGCATATATCGAGCGCTTTCTCTGTACCAGGCACTATGCCAGTTTTCATGATTGTACGGTCACATCCTCACAACACTAGTTGTCCTTCATTACAACAAAATTGAAGCTTAGAGAAGTTAGCGGCTTGCCCAAGATAGGAGTCAGTGGTGGTAATAAGCGGGACTCCTGAATTTAAACCAAATGCAGGCTGACTCCAGAATTCAAGGCTTTATCCAAACTGCCTTCTTGCCTCGCCACTTTTAAAGCTGAAATTTAATTTAATTTAATTTAATTTAGTTTCATTTAATTTAATTAACTTGAGCTAATTAACTTAATTGTTAGGAAATCATGGGGTTGGTCAGTGGTGATACTTAGAAAAATAATTGTTAGTTCAGTAATAGCAAAAAGTTCAGAAACGTGGCTGTCTATGATAATAGTGCCTCAAATCTGTATGAGCTGGGCCATTCCGGGTGGGGGAAGGCAAGAAGATGGGGTGGGGTGGGGTGGGCTGCACGGAGGTTCTTGTCAAGGGCCTTGTTTTTGTTTAGGGTGGGGAGCCCAGCAAGCTTATTAAAGACTATTAATTCAAAAACTAACTAAAAGCAGGCCTTGCCTTAAATGCAACAGTGATGACTATGTCATAAAGTAGGATTACGACTAATCCAAAATCTAATTCTCTGTACTTGATGCCAGCAAAATAAATGGAAATAAAGAAAAGAGAGGGAATTAAATTTTTGAGTTTGAGAACATTCCTTTACCATTTTCAAAGCCTCTGAGGAGGCAATACTCTCTTTCCCCCAGTGGGTGGCACCCCTCTTCTAGCTAAGCCATCCTGTCCTCTGCTCTCAGCAAATGCTTGCTTCAGAACTGACCCAAGTTCCTCTCCTTCTCAGTTTCACCTGACTCATCTTGGCTGAGGTCTAGTTGTTAGAGGTTGGAGTGGAGTATTTTCATGCAAATTATTCAAAGAGGTTTGAAGAGACTTTAGGAAACTGGACATGTGGGGAAATTCCGAATGGTCAGGTTTTAAAAGGGGGAAGAACTGAGGAGAAAAGGAGACCTGACCTGCCTGGTGGACACAGATCAACAGTTTTGGAGACAGTAGGACCAAAACTTCCACTAGGATTGACTAAATGTAGGGCATGATGTGTGGTCTCTTCCACCTGGGAAACAGAACTCCTCATTCTTCACTAGCTCTGTGAGTTAGAAAAGGATAAACAATCTGGGTTTACACCTTTTTTTCTTTAAAATTGAGAGGCTTGAGCAGATAATATATATATCTCTGTATATACACACATATATGTATTATATATATATACATATATATGTGTATATGTATGTGTATATATAT
This sequence comes from Panthera uncia, assembly GCF_023721935.1. Lineage (NCBI taxonomy): Eukaryota > Metazoa > Chordata > Mammalia > Carnivora > Felidae > Panthera > Panthera uncia. Next base: position 121,237,913 of record NW_026057577.1, on the reverse strand, counting down.
GTATATATGTATTATATATATACATATATATGTGTATATACAGAGATATATAAATACATGTATACATGTATATATATATACATATATATGTATATGCATATACATATACATGTGTGTGTATATGTATATGTATATGTATATGTATATGTATATACAGAGAGAGAGAAAGATGGAGATCCTTGAAGTACTTTGGCTCACTAAATTATGAGCCAAGTTTATGTAAAATTATTCTTACTTTGCAAATTATTCTTACTTTTTTGTTGAATGTTAAATACTATTAAGGATGACTGAATGTCATAAGAAGGTAAAGTGTTTGTTTCAGAAGTTTATACTGTACCCATCTTCTCTAAGTAGCTTGCTACATATATGAATGGAATGCATGTTCACAAATTGCTCTTTGTCAGACGGGGTTCCCCTAGACTCTGATACACCTTACCCCTGCTTTCTGTTTCTGCTCTGCTTGTTCATCTAACTCTTCTCTAACAACCTTATATCCCTCTTGAAAATATTGCAAATGTGAGTCCCTGATCGGTCACCTCGCTTAAAGGAAAATGATTGAACGTAAATCATGGTCCGTTTGTTTCACTCCTTATTCTCATTTTGTCAGATTCCTCTGTGAGTTGGGGTAGGGAGGCTGGAAGTGAGGTTAAGGGTGCAGGATACTTGCATTAAAAAAAAGAAGAAGAAATGTTTTTGTCTTAAATTTTGCAGCTGGTTTGGCTTTTGGTGGCCACAGGTTAATGGAAAATACATGCCTTTAAAACTCAAAATGAGCAACATAAATTTAAGATCAGTACTTAGCACTCATCACTTCTTGTTTTCCCAATAACTCTGCAATATGGATTATGGCTGTCTTTATTTTACAAATGAGGGAACTGAGGCTTACTGAGTTACATAAGGTGCCTCTGGTTGCACCGCTAGTGACTGGCTGAGCTGGAGTTATGGCCAGACCTATTGGCTGCAGGGTGGGCACACCATGGCTCTGTCCTCTTGAAGTTTATCCATAAAATGCCGTGCCCATTGGATCAGTGTTCAGAAAGAGAAGACATCTAATTACTGTCTTCAATGAAACTTCAGCTTCCAAACCATCATATCAAAGAATTTGGGAAAGAAAAACTGACTTTTATTGCTGAGTTTTAAGCAATGTAAGTTTTACAGTGATTTGTATCACTTATTTGATTAATATCCTTACTTGGTTTCCCCACACAGTTAATGGTAGTGTCTTGAAGCATTTGGTTGAATTTAGTGGTGCAATTATGGAAAAGAATCACTTCTCATGTCTCGTTGATATTAACGTGGGAGTGAATTCACTGTAACTGTGAAAAAGTCTGAAGCTAAAGGGCATCCTAAGAGAATTAAATCAACCCTGGCTTGGCCTCTTAACTACTTTTGATCTTTAACGATAATTTATCCAGGAGTAAGAACACATATACCGTATTTCAAGCAGTAAAGAATAAATTAGTGGTATTAAAATGGCTCAAAACTTTTTTTTTTTAAGTTCTAAGATGGATTTTAAAATTTAATTTAACCCTAATCACCCAATTGCATTTTATAAAATGTTTATTTATTTATTTTGAGAAGTGGGGGGGACAGAGAGAGAGAGAATACCAAGCTGGCTCCATGCTGTCAGCACAGAGCCCGGTGCGGGACTTGATCCTACGAACCTCGAGATCATGATCTGAGCCAAAATCAAGAGGTTGGATGATATGCCCCTATTCGAGAGACCCCCCGAAAACAAACCACCAGAGTCCAGAGTCAAAGCCAAGTGGCAAGGGTCGCTCATTGCAGGTTCGAACCCCGGTCCTCTGCGCACTCGTTGCCAGTGACGCTAAGAGGCCCCGAGCAAGGATCTTACAGCTTCTTTTATAGACAGGCACAAACAAGTTAGGGATTTTTTTAGAGGTTACAGAGCTGTTGTTGGTTGACATTTAAATTTGAACGCTCAGCAGAACTTGATTGGTTCCCGCCTTTATGTCAGACTACAACTGGGCACGCCCTGGCTGGTTTC
>NW_026057577.1:121194462-121235805 GCF_023721935.1 Panthera uncia | reverse complement strand
TTGCAGTTGTGAGTACACCTGGTAATTTTTCTCTTAGTCTCTCATGGACACTTAACTGACTGGGTCACTTAGGTGCCCCTAATTGCTTTTAACTTTCTTTTCTGATTTGTATTTTTTCCTCATCTTGAACTCTAATTTCTCAAGGGATGAACTTAGACATACATCATCAGTGTTCGAGTGTATCTGTATCAGTTCATTGGGCAACATTTCTAATGTAAAATTAACGGCACATAATAGTGCCAGAAGATAAGGATTGCTTTCATTAGTGCTAAAATTGCCAAAGTATATATACATAGGAATCAAGTGGGATTTACATTTAGCTTCCCAGATTTCCTCACATGATCTAATTTTTAAGATTTATGCCATGTTTCATTTATTGAACTTTGTCATTACTTGAGAAATAAGGGTTGAGTAAATAAAGAGAATAAACATCTCAACTGCACAACACAATTTGTCTCTGGAACCATTGCAAAATGGCCAATTCTAAAAGTGTCCCTGCTAGAATATTTTAAAAGCCGAGATACATTTTATGACTTGAATGCCAACTGTGAGTATATGAACTAGATAAAGTTCAAGGCATCTTTGAGACATAGGTAAAACCATAACATCAATTCTACAGTTGAAACTGCTAGAAAAACTGAAGTTTGTTAAGGATGCCAGTGGACTTTCTTTAGGAATCTCTGCTCGTCACAAAGAGAAGCGCACAGAGGACCTAAAGTGTGGCCTTAATCTAGTGAAAACAGCTGTTTCCTTCCTCGTGTCCCTTCTCTAGGGTCCCTGCCACCCGCACGCAGTTGCTAGTGTTTCGATACTGACTTGGAATGCAAGAGCAATAGACTTGGAGGAGAAGCTACAGATTCTCTTATGAAATGATTTGATTTACAGATGAGGAAAACTGACAAGATAGATGTTCGTGCACATAACAAGTAAGACATGTGTGATGCATTCAATGAAATGTGAAGGACAGGCTGCTATAGGAACACATGACCGTGAGAACTCACATATCTGGAGAGGCAGAGAAAGACTCTGAGATGAATAAGCCAAAACCAAGGACTGACCAGGTATTACCTGATAATGCCTACATATCTACCCTCTCATTCCCCAAAGTTATTTCTCTGCCTGCCGTCAGACTCTTCCCCATCATTCCCAACATAATGATGGTTGGCGCAGGGATGAGAGAAATCATATCCTTTGCTAAGGACTAACATTTATTCTTCACTTTTTATTCTTGATTTGGTTGATCTGGTCTGGGTGCTTTTTGTTTTTGTTTGTTTTAAAGTTTATTTATTTATTTTGAGAGAGAGAGAGTGGGGAGGGGCAAAGAGAAAGGAAGAAAGAGAGAATCCCAAGCAGGCTCTGCACTGTCAGTGCTGAGCCGGAATCAGGGCTCAAACTCAGGAAACCGTGAGATCATGACCTGAGCCAAAACCAAGAGTCAGACACTTAACTGACTGAGCTACCCAGGCACCCTTGGTTTGTGCTTTGTTAAAAAGTAGAATCTTAGAACATTATTTTTATTTATTTATTTATTTATTTGAGCATTATTTTTAAACATGGTGGATCTTCTGGTCACAGTTTTCATTAGCCTGCCATGAAACTGAAGGTTTGGAAAACAGATAAATACTTCCGACGATAAGCGATTAATACACAGTGGGGGCAGAGACAGAAGGAACGCTTTACAAAATACTCAGAATAGTTACTTAGTATGACTAAATAGTTAAACAACTAACATTCAGAAAAGATGGGATTTTACATGACCTGGTAAGAATTAAAATTCCCTTTATAGAAACACATAGGCGAGAGTGCCCACACACACGCACATGCACACACACAAATTCTCTCAATGGCTGTGTGTTTCTCATGAGGTTAGAATAGTGCTTTAGTAATAAAAATGTTTTAAACATTATGCTGTTAGAAATTTTTGTTTTGTAGCAAAGTCAATACTCCTTAAACAGATACTTCCTGGACAGCCAGGGTCTAGGCATCCTGCCACACACTGAAAACAAAGGACACCATAAGGCAAGAGCAGTCCTGCTTTTGTGCAATATATTGTTACTATTTTACTCACACTCGAAGTGTTTTCACTGCTCTCAAAACTACTAGACATGATATTTTATTGCAAAGGTCCTTCAAAACATAATTTGAAAAATATAGCATATAAAATTTTGTCATCTACTTCACCTTAAGAGTGATATAAAATTCCCTCAAGTTCAACCAGGTATGGTTTTCACTTGACCATTCCAGCCAGCCAGCACTCCACCGCCTTGCAATCACAGGAAAAACATGCATTATTTTCTAAATATTGACACTGAGCAGTGAAAAGCAGGAACTGTTTAAAAGAATTGTATAATTCTCAGCTTTTATTTAAGTTTTTCAATAATTAAAATGAAACATTAAGGTATAAAAATGTTCTTAGTAACCGTACAAATTTTGAAGTGTTTATTTGTTTAAACACATAGTGTTATGTGTCTCTTCACATTGATCTACTTAGTAAAATGTTAAGTGTAAGTACACAGATAACCGAATCATGAGAAAGACCACTGAGGAACCGTAGAAGTGCCCTTGAAACAGAAGTTAGGCTAGCCATGAAATGAAGACAAAACTATGACAACAGAGATGAACAAAGAACATTGAAGAAAACAAAGATTTAAAATGAGAAGAATAGGGGCGTCTGGGTGGCTCACCCAGTTAAGTGTCCGACTTCGGCTCAGGTCATGGCCTCACGGTTCATGGGTTCGAGCCCCATGCCGGGCTCTGTGCTAACAGCTCACAGCCTGGAGCCTGCTTCAGATTCTGTGTCTCCCTCTCTCTCTGCCCCTCCCCCACTTGCTCTCTGTCTCACCCTGTCTATCAAAACTAAATAAATATAATTAAAAAAAAAAGAAAATGAGAAGAATAAATGCTTCATGATTAATAAAACAGAAGTACTTGATACAAATAATCAGAAAGCTATAATCGGCTTGGAAGGGTGGAAGGCACACTGCAAAACCAGATATCAGAATTTGAGACAAACATCGAACACAAGTGTGAATATAATACCATTTAATAAAAAATACTAAGTTAAGCCAAGACTGTGTGTGGTACACTGGAAAAGTTAGTTTCTCCATTATTCGTGCATGGACATAGTGGTCTACTAAATTGGAAAAACACAAACAAGACAAAAAGTTATACAAGCTAAAGCTTTAAAAATTAGGTATTATTACTGTGATGTTTATAGTGAAATCAAAATGGGTAATTTAAGCCTTCGTGTGAAAAACACAAAACGTTTTTATTTGGGGGAAGTGCATTTATGTATCCATTCCTTTAACTCCAAAGCCTATCCATCACAGTTGTTTGTATTGTTAAAAGGAACTCTTCTGAAAAGCATTTAATGAGACAATGATAATGTCTGTCTTGTGCTCGGCCCTTGTAGATTCCGAGCTGAATGCCAAGCCCAAGTGAGCACACTGTCAATTACTTAAGCTTTATTCGATATCCAGAGAGAGGGGCCAAAGGGCTCAGTGTGAGATCCGACTGATAGCTTATTCCCATGAGAGAACAATATTTTTGCAATTATGAAAAAGTCTCAATGGGGAAATCTTATTTTAAAGATGCTGACTACTCTTGGTGTGCTAGGGTGCTTACCCCCTAGAACACATTATAAAAATTGAAAATATGATGAATTTAAACAATTATTTTTTATATTAAAATCAAATTTCAAACATTATTTTTATATTGAACACAGAATGAAGATATGGTAAGCTAATGTGAACTGTCTGATTTGAGTATTTATAAGAAAGTATGTTTAGAAAAAAAATAGTGAAGATGTCACTAGATGCTACCTTTGATAAAAAAAAGTTTTTCAAATGTGATAGAGGAAGGGATTAATCAAAATAAAAGAGATATTATGTATATCTCAAATTATGTATGTTACTTTATGTGGGAGGAGGTAATCAAAAGGATATGACCATCAGTTGACCTGGGTGCTGGACTGGGGCAATTGGAGGCTCCCAGCCCCCATCCAGTCCTTGGAATGTGTTATGCCCACCGTTCCCACAGGGGGAGCTGTTCCAAGGATGCTGCCTAGAGAGAGGACGGTGTTGTTGACACCAGCTGGACTGAACTCTGCAAAATTCTTGGAACCCAGACCCAGGGAGCCAAATATTTGTAAAAATACAAAATTCAGAGAAATTAAGTCGCTTATTATGAAGCTAAATAATTCAGAGAAATGCCTTTGTGACTTCCTTCACAAACTCAACTGGATATAATGATTACAGGCTAGCCCAACAATCTATTTTAGAAAGAACAGCCCATGAGTACATCCGCTTTGAGTTCTTACTGATTTTCTAGGTAAGTGTTTACATAACAAATGACCTGATTACTCGCAAATGTCAACTTCATCTAGGACTCAAGTAGAAAAAAATAATAGTTGTACTACAGTTGCAGAATGTACATTTCAGATTTGTACCTGATTTGGGCTTAATCCATCATAAATCATCTTCCTGTCTAAATTATCTGCCTTTTCAACCTATGCTTTTTTTGGACTGAGCATTCTAATCTTTATATTCCTAGTCTTTGTGTATCTTTCTATTCTTTATACATCTACAACCTCATTTCTGAGCTTGGTACATAGGCTATAAGATAAGATAACAACATTATTTTGTATCAAATTATGTCAAATATAAGTGATTATAGTTTATATTATCTGATACCTTCACCAGCCCCTTGAGATAGAGCAGATATCTTCAATTTGAATGTGAAGAAACTGAAGCAGAGAGAAGGTAAATGGTTTGTCTACAGTTAGATAATAATAAGAAGAATCAGTACAGAAAGCAGATCATTTTATTCTAAATCCATGGCTCATATCATTGAAGTGATAGCCTCGGAGAATCAGGTTATTTGTGGATCTGTGAAATGTCTGACGTTCACTCATTATGTTTACTACTATTATTGTCATTTATAACGCCACAGTTGGTTTTCACACTGTGGTTAAAATTTGAGGATTGAGGGGATCACAATAACTATGTGAAAAATATTTGTATAATTTGTAACCCTGATTTAAGTAGGTGCCATACTTGATTTTTACGGAACTTATTTAGGGTTTCCTTGAAAGAATCAGTGGGTTGGATGGGAACATTATAGTAATTTCATTTGTATACTATTCCATTATTTCTATAAGGCATATTGGATAAATTTGGAAGATAGATGCAGTTGAAGCAGGATTGTTAGGGAGTAAGGGTGAGACACAGACACCAATGATATTTATATCATAAGCTCCTTTCATATGTAAGCTGACACACCTTTCTTTGTAGCCTTATATTGTATCTCTAAAATTTTTATTATGCTCCTTTATCAGTAAAAAGTACTTGAGTATGTACCTCTTCAGCATGTTCCTATAATAAATATATATTTGATTAAGTTATAATTTGTGTATGTATTTTAATTCTAATATGCTCCGTAAATTTTAAGTAAAAATGAAATGGAAAGTAAAAATAGGATGAGGAAATGATTTTAAATTAATTTTTAATTTTAGCTATTTGCAGTCACCACTTCTCCCCCACCAAAATAAAAACCAAAACTAAGGTGAATCCACACAGGTTAGTGGACTGGTTTTGGAGGGGAGAGGGGAGGTTAGGAATGTGATTAAATATAAGTCAGTATATTATCCCTTGATTTCTATGTAATTCCTTGTGATACTTGGTATGACTGACTATTATAGCTGAGGACCATCCCCACAAATGTATGCAAACTCAAATAAAACAAATGCATCTTGTTTTATCGGCTATGTTTGCTAAATCACTATGCTATTTTTAAATCTCAGGCACAAATTAAGTAAAGGGTTTGTTTGGTAATTTGAGTAGTAAATTTATATAATCCTCAAGGTCAATTGATTATTCATACAAAAACAATTGGATTTATGCAATTTTAATAAATGAGGTCAAAATCCACTGAAACACTTCATTTGAAAAAATTCCAAAAAGCCAGAAAATTTTATATCCAGGTGATTTTTTTCTAAAGATTTTTTACATTGCCCACATTAATTGCTTTCTGCATCAAAACCATATAATAACGGAAGCTTCTCCAAACATCCATTTTCAAAATACTTTTTCCAAAGCAGAGATTTCTTTAGAAAAGTATTATTTCCTTTTTTTATGTTTATCAAATCTTATTTTACTTTATTTTTTTTTAATATAATTTATTGTCAAGTTGGCTAACATACAGTTTATACAGTGTGCTCTTGGCTTCGGGAGTAGATTCCCATGATTCATTGCTTACATACAACACCCAGTGCTCATCCCGACAAATGCCCTCCTCAGTGCCCATCACCCATTTTCCCCTCCCTCCCCCTTCAACCCTCAGTTTGTTCTCTGTATTTAAGAGTCTCTTATGGTTTGCCTTCCTCCCTCTCTGTTTGTAACTAATTCTTCCCTTTCCTTTCCCTGTGGTTTTCTGTTAAGTTTCTCAAGTTCCACATATGAATGAAAACATATGATACCTGTCTCTCTGACTGACTTATTTCACTTAGCATAATATCCTCCAGTTCCATCCACGTTGCTGCAAATGGCAGGATTTCATCTTTCTCAGTGCCAACTAGTATTCCATTGTATATATAAACTACATCTTCTTCAGTATTATTTCTTTAATCATTTAAAAATTGTCTTCTTTACAATAAAGAGATCAAAGAAGTTCTCTTGATCTTTTTCCCCCAGATACACCCCTATGACATCATCTCATGGGCTTATTACTCTTGACACCCTCCCTCCCATTGAGGCTAACAAAGACCTGAGAAGTCAGCGCTGCCATTTGGGGGTTGATCATTTGGGCCTATATGTGCAATATTATGTTCAATTCCCAGTTTCTTGGAAGGATATTTTATAGACTTTTCCCATCTTTAAAATGAGGATTACTTTAATTAAAATCACATAGTAAAATCCACTTCACTTACTTCTCCAAATGCTCTAGGAATTTCCACTTTTCCTTCAGGGTAATCCCCCCCCTTAAGTTACAGAGGTCTGAGTGAGCCTGATGGCAACAAGCTCTACATTAACATTAGCTGAGCTTTGGGGTGCCTGGGTGGCTCAGTCGATTTAGCACCCAACTTCGGCTCAGGTCATGATCTCATGGTTCGTGGGTTCAAGCCCCACATCAGGCTCTGTGCTGACAGGTCAGAGCCTGGAGCCTGCTTCAGATTGTGTGCCTCCCTCTCTCTATGCTTCTCTCTCTCTCTCTCTCTCTCTCTCTCTCTCTCTCAAAACTAAATATTTAAAAAAATATATTAGCTGAGCTTTATTTTATTCTTTTTTTAAAAATAACAATCAAATACACATCATGCTTCCAAAATTTGCTTCTTTTGTTTTAGTCTAGTGGATGACCACAGTCCACTGTGGAGGAAATGTGGATGAGATGAGCTATTGCAATGGGCCATCCAGCATTTCAAATGCAGAAGCCTCCCAAATCAGATTATTCAAGCGTTGGAACAGCTCTTCAATTAAGGTATGAGTCTAGGGCTTATGAAACATCAGGTCCCAGGGCAACATTTTATGCCTCCACTCTGCTACCCTTTTGAGTCACCACAGGAGCTTTGGCAGCATTGGAGTTTGTCATTCCTCAGAGCCTAGCATAGTTTAATGACCTATTTTATCCTAGGATCATCTCTGTGTGAAAGCTAGAGAAAATGAGCTATGACTTTTCAAACATACTTACAGCGAGATAATGGCAATGTTGGTCCAAAAGGCGTTAACAGACAGGACTGCTGACTTCATTTAGTCCTCTGACCATTAGACCAGGCTCATTAATGCCTAAAGTCATCACAGCTTTCTGTCAAAGTGAACTTTATTTGAACCTGTTTCAAAGTAAACACACCAGGGGTTGACATGGATGCATAAAATTTTGATAATTTAGACATTAAGAAGAGCCAGATGTCTTCTTATTAAATACATACTTCATATTCTGAGTGCAATGAGCAGTACAAGAGGTGAGCAGGGGTGGAAAGTGTTCAAAACTGCAGCAATAACAGTGTGGTTGGTGGTGCAGCATTTTTAGTTCTTGGATTTGACTGCAGCCTGTCTTTGATTCTGGAAATTGAAATTCTTTTGTGCCAAAGTATTAAATACACAGTAAAAGCTTGGATGCGAGTAACCCCTTCTGCGAGTGTTCCACAAAACAAGCAAGCATTTCTAATAAATTTTAACTTGATAAACAAGCGATGTCTTGCAATACGAGTTGTACATGACACCGCACGTCACAGGATCACAATTGAGCCAGTGGTTCTTCCCCCCTCCCCACTCTCTCACTCACTGTGGGATTGTGGGTGATCATCTCCCACGTTCAGATGCTTAGTGTCAGGCTGCATCGTTTGGCAGAAATCAGTGATTTTTCAGAATGTTGGAAGGTGCCCATAATTAGTGTATTGGTGTATTTTTTTGTCACTTCAAAGCACCTATGGACAGTCCTTCACTTTTCCATTCAAGAGTAAGCTTAGGAATGCTTTGTTTCATTCTAGGTCAGTGGATAGGTTTCTTGTCAAAGTTGCAAGAAAGGAAAAGATTCCAGAGAGCCGTGATTCTGTTAGTGATAGTGGAAGTCATCCTACACAATAACCTTTCTCTTTTGTCCCCCTCACACCAGACACGAAGGTTTTCAAAGATAAGTGCAGGTTCATTTGTTTATTTTTCTTTATATTTTGTATTATATTACAACATTGTAATCACTTTCAAATGAATATTTTTGGGTTGTGGAACGAATCATCTGAATGTCTATTATTTCTTATGGGGAAATTCACTTTGATATGCAAGTGCTTTGGATTACAAGGATTTTCTGGAATGAATTATGCTCGCGAACCAAGGTTTTACTATATATATGTCTCAGAAGAAGGTCTTGGACATGGCATAGTCATAAGAAGGAAGGACACTGTGTCCTTGAGTCAGCCAGTAGAAGATTCCCCAGCAAACACCCCATTGGACTATGATGGACTCCGTATAGATGTCCAGTGGATTGTGTTAGGCCATTGAGAGTTGTCTGATTAAGCAGCAGGATGTTATGCTAGTTGATGTGATATATCTTGTCCTCCTCCCCTTTTCCTCCTTGAATGTGTACCAGGTCAGTATCATGTACAAGAGACAAAAATGGTCAATTGTGTTAAAGAAATGGGAGATACTATCCTTGAGCGGTAACTTGGCAAATCATAAAGTGAAGAGCAACCCTAAGTAGAGTAGGATAATTCCTCTAAAGAGAGATCTGGCTTTTTTATTATAAAACTACTTTGAATTTATAAAATAGATTTTTTTATGTAGAGTAATATGAAGGAAAAAAAAGCCCTTCTCTTCCCTTTTCCAAAAATGCCCTCTCATCTTTGGTTCAATATGGTATACAAAAGCCCTTTGCCTTAAGAGATTATCTTCAGAAGTCTAAAATACTGCATATTTTATAGTTCATTTATATCTTTAACATGCCACTTTGGAAGGCCATAGTAGGATACCTAAATGTATCTAAATCCTCCAGTAGGATTTCTCCTTATTAATATCCACATAAAAATCTTGAACTTCCAGTCTACACTTTGTGAGATGTGTCCACCTCTCCCGAGTCTCTGGAATCTCACAGGATTATATCACTGTGTTTATTCCTCAATCCATATTTCTGATAATGCTGAATTACTTACTGCTCATGCCCATTGTTGACTCATTTCTTTGGTTGTCTTCTTTCCTTCACACTGCTCTCAATGCCATTTTTCCCTCTTCTCATCCTCAATTCCTCAAAACGATAATGTAGACGTTTTGAATGAATCAGACTGTGAAAGCCATACCTTGCCTTGTGGTCACATGGGTGGGAACTTCACTTTTGATAAACAGAGACAACAGTCACTTTGCATCCTTATATAAGTCCAAACGACAAAATGAAGCAAACAGCAACAACAGCAGCAACGAGATTCCTGATCGAACTCTAATCTTCCAAAGAAATGAAAACTCTTAACATTTCTTTGAAGTTGCTGACTCTCTAACACAAGCAGCTTCATTCCTGAAGTTTGCAGTACTGTCCCTGATGAGATGAAGACATTCGTGGATATGACACTCATGTGAGAAGATCGTTGTTTTCCATTATGAACAGATGAGGTCTAAATGTGGTAATATAGTGAACCTTTTAAAATTTTATCAGGAAGTCCTTGTTTTATTTTTTATTTGGTGAGCCGGTTTCCCAAAGTCTAGATTCTTTGTCATCCTTCTTTGCGAATAATTTCCTTTTCCAAATCTCTGAGTATTAGAAAATAGAGAAAGCTTTTCACAAATTTAAGTTAACATGTTTTTTTTTCTCCTCTCTGACCAGGAGCACATATTTTCTAAAATGCCTGTGATGGCTGAGCCTACAAACATAACTTGAAAGATATTTGTGAAGCCATTTTATGTGAATAGATTTATGTTAGTTGAAATCAGAAAGTAATTTTCTTTCTTAAAACTCAGAGCTGAATCCAGCATGCTGTCACCTACTAGAGTAGCAGAAATGTTAATACAAGATGATTACCATATACAAAAGAATAAAATAAAGCAACCACTCAGAATTTTTTGTATTTTGTCTCTCAGTGTAATTTGGCCTGAAGCCCTAGCATTATGGCAACTTTTCTCATGATCTTAAATGAGTGTTTGTTGTAGAAATAGGCCATATGGTACTCCAGTAATGAAGAAACAGAAAACCAGGCTGTGAGCTCAGGCTCATGAACATGAAGACAGTTCCTGGAAGCTTCTATTTTTTTGTAGCCCTGATTGGGCTCCCAGTTATACATGAACAGAAACAGAATTTTCCAAATGAAGACAAGTGCACACTGCTGGATTGTTGGGGCCTGTCATCTATTGTGCATTTGTTTTTCATTATTTTGGACTCTCCATTTCAGACAGGCTGCCTTAACTTCATTTTCATTTGCAGATTACTACATTAAAAGCAGCAGCTCTATTAAGGCAAATGTGCAAAAAAGTTATCTTTTTTTACAGGGAAGGGGCTGGAGGAAGGGGTCCTATACCTCTAAAAAACTAACCATTGGATCTTGGCTCCTTCCAGAAAAGAGGCAGGGATGCCACAACAAGAAAAGGAGGCATTGCCATGTAGTAACGGTGATGAACAAACTGGTACAGGGTTCCTTGTGGGATGATGTATTTATTCAGTTGACCATTTTCTTCACCCTTCATGCTTTTCTTGTCCATCCAAAGAAGGATAGAATCAACTCTATGTCTTTCTTTTCTGGCTTAGTTCCAGTGATGCCAAAAAAATTCTTGCTCAATATAATAAACTCTGGGAAACATATTGCTAAAACAATTTGGATATGTAACTAGATATCAATGATTAAGTAGTTTATGTTTCAGTTTTAAAATGGGTTCAACAGCAGGTCTCATCACACTGATAGAGTATTACTGAGAAGTGAATTGATTTGATTTCAAGTGCCTGTTTTATGATCTGAAAACAATACGGAGGTCAGTAAGAGAAACAAATCTCTGAGCCCATCACCTCCTCTTCTTGCAGCCAGCTCACTATTTTGTTTTGTTTCCTCAACTTCCACCCAAAGGTACAAAATGCTTTCCTAATGATTCGCATGAACGCAAGCATGCCATTTGAGCTTCCCTGCCTACACGAGCTTCTGAGGCCCTGTGCTGGTCCAATGCCCCTTTTTCTTTTGCAGTCTAATTTGGAGGTACATACTTACGAAGAAATTGATTTACTTGGCATGTTATTCACTTCAGGCATGTCTAAGATTAAATAAGAGACATATGGATCTTATAACCAAAAGAACTTCTAATGGTGATTTTTGGCATCTAGAATCTAAGGAGAGCTCATTTATAGAGGGATTGTCTCATTGAATCTTAAAATCCCAAACAAAAGTGGTTTTTTCTACCTCCTACAAGGTCATCACAGGACAATACCAAAATCAATTCTTAACACAGAGTTTATTTATCTCTCCTCATCCAGATCTGAGTGCATAGCAAGTTATAAATTAAAACAAAAATGTTAACATTTATTCATTTTTGAGAGTGAGAGAGACAGAGTACGAGTGGGGAGAGGCAGAGAGAGTGGGAGACACACAATCAGAAGCAGGCTTCAGGCTCTCAGCTGTCAGCACGGAGCCTGACGTGGGGCTCAAACTCACAGACCACAAGATCATGACCTGAGCTGAAGTCAGACGCTTAACCGACTGAGCCACCCAGGCACCCCTAGTAAGTTATAAATTATGGGAAATCTTATTAAAGCCCAGCAGAAATCAGTGTAATTGGTGAATTAAAGACCCACTACCTTCCAAATTGCTATTGGCAACAAAAATCTTGGATGTTTGGCCCTAAGAATGATAAGAACTAGGAAAACTCTTCTGAGCTTGGGTAGGTTGTGTATGAGCCTTGCTGCCTACACATGTACATGTCACACTCACGAGAGCTTTGTTTTCTTAGCCTTCCTCTGTGATTTTTGTATCTTAGTTTTGTATCTTAGTTTTATTGAAAAATAATCAACATACATCACCTTATAAGTTTAAAACTACAGTATGATGATTTGATTTACATGAATTGTGAAATGATTATTGTAATAGGTTCAGCTGACATCCCTCCTCTCGTACAGATACAACATAAAGAAAAGAAAAAAGTAAAAACAAAAATGTTCTCTGTGATGAGAACTCTTAGGATCTGCACTCTTAACAACCTTCCTGTGTGTCAAACAGCAGTGTTAGCAATAGTCATCATGTTGTACATTATAGCGTGGGTACTTATCTTATAATTGCAAGTTTGATTTTCATTTGGAAAAAAGCTCTTATGAAATAACCTGTATACTCCTGTTAGCAAGCCAAAGGCAAGACAATTCAGCTCTCTCATACACAGAAAGGAACAGAAAAAAAACCTCTCAAGCAGTCATATGTGGAAGTGAATCAAGGCTATGCTTTCAAAGTTTCTAAAAAGCCATCCCATTCAATTTTACAATTGGATGTCACTTAGGAGGATTGAAGTCATTTTACTTTTCATGGTCTTGAGTAGTGCATTTTCCCAGAAATGTGCTATTACAGAAAAAAAAAATCAGGCACTGTTTAGCAGTAGCTCTCCATTCTTACTACTCTGATGAGAGGTCATGTTGTTGGAAAATTGGCATTTTCAGGGACTCCTGATAAATGTAAGTTCTCAGACTCGAGGTTGGAAATCGGTAACTGCAGGGACATATTTCTAATTTCCAATCTTCCATAAGGAGAAAAGAGTTGTAAGAATGAATGGCCGTACTGGTGGTGGGTGTTATTGGTGTTATTTTTGTGTATGTACATAAGAAGATTATATTATTGCATTAATTGGGATCGGGTTCAGTTGCAAGTTATAGAAAAACCCAATAATTTTCGCTTAAATAGGATGGAAACTTAGAGACAAGTGTGTAAGGTGTTCCAGTATCAAGGACTCAAGATTCTTATGGCATATCATTCCACTGTGTTTGACCGCCATTCCCAATGTTATGTGGAGAGCCAGGCTGGCCGCTGATGATCCAATCATTACATCTGCGTTACAGCAATCAGAAAAGAAGGCAAAAAAAGACGATACTCTTTCCCTCTAGGGCAACTTTCCACCGCTTCTACTTTTACATCAATGGTCATAATATAGCCAAGTGGACTTACCCAGTTGCAAGGGAGGATAGGAATGCAGTCATTGTTATTCTCAATATCTGTCCAGCTAAGACTTGGGGGTCCCTCGCAGGAAAGAATGGATCTAGGAAGACAATTAGAAGCCTCAATCACATACACAATGTGTGACTTTGGGCAAGTTAGTTTGTCCAATCTCAGTTTTCTCACCTATAAAAAGAGGCTGATAGTTCCTACCTTTTGGAGTCAGAGGCAGGATTATATGAGATAATATATATGAACAGCTTTGCAAAGTATCTGACATATGACAAATTCACGGCAGGTCCTGTTACTGCAATATACAGCATTTGGGTGGCTTTTTGGCAATGGTTCTTTACATCTTAGAGAACCACCAGGAACTGTTCTGCCACATAAATAAAGCAGTCCCCAGACTAGCCTGGCTACCCACACCATACTTCTAACTACACCCCTACCTAGATTTCCTTGTGATCCTTCCTTTCTTTCTTTTCTTTTCTTTTTTTTTAAGGTTATTTATTTATTTTGAGATAGACAGAGAGAATGCGGGCTGGGGAGGAGCACAGAGAGGGAGAGCTCAATAAACTGTGAGATCATGACCTGGGCCAAAATGAAGAGGAAGAGCTCAGGAAACTGGGATCATGACCTGAGCTAAAATCAAGAGTCGAATGCTCAACCAACTGAGGCACCCAAGTGCCCCTCCTGTGATCCTTTCATACCAATATGACCTCAGGATTAAGAAGAATATATTTCCCATTCTAAAACATAATCTTCTTTTTAAAGAATAGGAAGCAGTCTTAAAGAGAATGAGAAACATCTAAGCATTTAGTAGTAAATTGTTCATAATAATGCCAGTCCCTCACAAGTATTAGTGTTAGCTATTATCACTATTATTGTTATTAGTGAAATTATTACCATCGTAAATTTAGTGGAGAGACTCTATGTCAGAATGTGGTTGGAAACATCTCATCGGGGAGGGTTGAAATTTGAGATCATAGCCATAAAACAATAGAAATGCATCCATCAGGGTTAAGTCAGGGAAGCAAAGCCTCTCTGAGCACTTGGGGAATAAGAAATTTATTATAGATATTAGATCTTCTGGAAATGTGGGAGGAGCTGGTGAAGTGAAGATCTGAAGCAGAGAATAGGGATCAGAGATAGAGTCTCTAAGTTCATCTGTCAAAAACACTGGCAAGAATAGAAAGATCAGAGCTTGAAGGTAAATATAGAAGCCAAGCAGACCCAGACAACGCAATAGATGCAGAGGGGTATGTCATGGAGATGTCTACAAAGAGCTCCTAAACTCTGTGTGACCAGTGCCAACCATCTGTTTGCGGGCAGCCCTCTGTTGGCAAGGCAAGCTGATCAGAGAGCAGGGAGGAGGAGGGACGACCTGGGATCTGCTAGGCACCTCTGCCAATGAACTGCACTGTAACAGATCCCGGAGTCCTTTCATGAATCTCAGCCACTATTTACCTTCTATCTTCCAAGTCACATCTAGAACCGTGCAGAGAAGGAGACTCAGGAAAATTTAAATCCCAGCTTAACCCAACAGATGTAGCTCAATCCAGCACAGGGATTAAATAAATAAAAACTTTGTTTTAAAACAGAAGGTCCCATCATTTGGTAAAATTTGCTCTCCTTCATGTCAATATTTATTTAGTAATTTTAATTTTTTAGATACTTTAGTAGTTGTTAATGATGTTAGAGAGAATTATTCTCAACCTGGAAATAAACAAGATGATTGTGCAACATTTTAACATTATGCCAACGTGTTAGCCCACACACCTGACTCCCCCAGAAAATGGAACTTTCACTGTGGTAATCAAAGCCGATTAGGATCCAGGCATTTTATAGCCCTGAAATACAGAATGTAGGTTGCAGAAACCTGATAAAGTACAAGGATTTGTTTTTCTTCTGTCAGAGTTGATGACTTCTGTGTTATCATTTATGGTTTTATTGTTCGGTAGAACATAATCTAATCTGCACCTAATTTAGCAATCAGATTTCAGCACTTCTTCACTGCCCATATAAAATTTCTATTTTTCATTCTACTGGTTGCCTCATTAATGAATAAAGCAAGAATTTTTGTGTATGCTCACTATCTATGTGTATGACAATTATGCTTTTAACATTTTGTACATTATACTCTCACCATTGTCACACGTCTATTATTATCTTTACAAACAAGAGGAATTTTCTAAGGCTGATAACACACAGGTAGGTAGGACAGAATGTGGGGAATCTGAGACTGTCAGCACTGAGAATCTCACTGGAATAGTGTAATGAAGAAAGGACACCATTGTAAAGACATTCAGCAAGAACCAGGAAAACAGGGGTGTTTGGAGAAAGTCTAAGCCCCACGGAATGAATAGGCAACAGAGCAGTCACCTAATTCAAAGTGGACTTGTTCCTATGTGGTGCCATAGTTTTGGAAAAGTGGGGCTCAGAGGATGTAATTAGAAAATTGTTTTCTTCACTTATATAATCTTGTCCATCCTGACCCTCAGGTGAAGTCTGGGACAAATTCATAGCTCCTGGGTAACAAAATATCCTTTGGTCTGTCAGTCCTCAAGCAGTTCAGCAATTAACCTGTCCTGTTCAGCCTGACACTTCTTTGGGCTGGACACCCAGTTGGAAGAAGGGGCCGTGGACTACTTCATCTCTCTTGTTTCTGCCTATTTCCCAAGCTAGAATTATATTCCTCCTTCTCCAATGAATTTCCCCACTGGACCCTTCAGAAGTGAAGAAGGAAAGGCAAGGAAAGTGATACTAGTTTCCGACTGCTGCTGTAACAAAATACTGCGAAATTAGTCAAAACAACACGCATTTCACAGATTTGTTTTCTTAAAGTTCTAGAGGTCATAAGTCTAAAACCAAGGTACTGCCAGGGCTGTGTTCCTTCTGCAGGCTCCGGGGGAAGGTCTGTTCCTCATCATGTCCAGCTGCTGGTGGTTGCCTCCATTCATTGGCTGTGAATTGCTCTGAGGCAGTTCCTCCACCCTCAAAGAACAGCATCCCAGCCTCACCCTGCATTGTTCCCATCTCCTTCTTTTGCCTTTGACCCTCTTGCCTCCCTCTTATAAGGGCCCTTGTGATTATACCAGGTCCACTTGGATAATCTAGGATAACCCTTCTATCTCAAGATCCTTACCTTAATCACATCAGCAAAGTTCCTTTTGTCCTGTAAGGAAACATTTCATAGGTTTGGGGGATTAAGACAGGAAGATTTTGGGGGGGAATTAGGGTCATTCTGCCTACCACAGAGGAAAAATCTTATTTTTTACTTTGCAAGTTATTTAGCACTAGTGTTCTCTGGGTTCCAAAGGTGTTTAAAACTGATTCTCTCTTTTGGAAAGTTTCCATGTGTTCTTTGAAGACCAGTAACCCTCAGCCCCATTACTGGGAATCTGTTACTCACAGGTCCATCTTGTCAGGAGCAAATACATATCTGCATCTACCAGAATCCTGAGGGGTTTTTGTTGTTTTTAATGTGTTTGTTTCCTGCTGAGATCACATTTCTCCAGGAAGCCCTCTTAAGAAGGTAGGCTCTAAATCAGCTCTGGCTGGCTGTACTACCTGATGCCTTATATCTGCATCATGGGATACATGGGTTTACAGCATGTTTTAGAAATCATAGAATAGGGTTTTGAAACAATGGAGTATGACATAATGGGGGGAAAAATGGCTTTGAGGGATTAGAATATAACTAAAGCTTTGTTGTATCATACAATAATGGTTGCAGTCTTGGGCAAGTTATCTCACTTTTATGAGGCTATTTTCTCATACTTTAACATGCTAAAAATAATATTAATTATGAAGTCCCTGGCATATTTTTGGCTTGCAATTGCTTAGAAAAAATATTTTTGATATTATATTACATCCATATAGACAATGCTTTGCCTACAGCTGGCTTCATTTAAGGGCTCATTCATTTCCTTGACGGAGCATTTCCCTGACTAAAGACAAGAGTCTTCATCATCTTCATACCCATCAGGTATTCAGTGTGGGTTTCAAGTTACACATTCTTTTGGTTACCAGACATTTTAGTGACGATTATTGAATATTTGGGAAGGATTCTGATAAAAGAGGTCAACATTTTCTCTTAAAATAGTTACCTCAAACTCCAATAACAAGCTTTAAAATATTGAGTAATGAATGATACACTACATGAATGGCAATTGACAGGATCAGTTGCAGAAATCAATCCTTATGAGATTTGTATTATAATCAGTTCCTAGAAGATAATCTAGGTATCAGAGAAGCGCATATATTTTAAACTGCTGGAAAATCAAGAGAAAATTAGTTTCTGTACTATTGTATGATGAAATAAGTCCTGACAAAATAAGTCAGCAGAAATAGAGGACAACGGAATCTAATCCTTCTCATTTCTACTTGAAAGTCTAACCCTCTGTCTTCTGTATAGAACATTCTTAAAAGATTAAGGCTTTTTGTTCTTAACCCATTGTTATATATTACAATATATATTTCAATATATTTGTACAATATATTTGTACAATATATTTCTTATATATTAAAATTTCTTGTATATGTTATCTTATACATGAAAATATCTTTATAATAAGAAACACATTTCAATGGAAGATTTTAACAACTTATTCTTTTTCCTCATAACAGAGCCAAGGTCACTACCAAAATCCCATTTAATTTTTATTCCTTTATTATGGAATCTATCACCTGGTACATGGCCATATATATTATAATTAATTATAATTAAATATATAATTAATTAATTAATTAAAGTATATAATTAAATATAATTAATTATAATATATTATATGTAATATATGATGTATAGAATATATTATATAATTATAATTATTATAATTATATATTATGTATATATAATTTATATATATAATATATTTATTATTATATATATTATATATATAATTATATAATTATATATATAACATATATATAATTATATATATTATGTATATTATATATACAATGTATAGAATATATTTTATATATATATATATATAATTCTCCATTTCATGTTGTAATAGGACAATGAGCTTAGGGGTCTTTATCTTCATCTGACCCCATGACTTATTTCCTTAGTATCTTCTATTTCTTAGTGTCTTTTATTAAATCAAAGTAGAAAACACTTAAAATTTTATTATTTCTGTTCAAGCTTTCATAATATAGGTATTCAGGGGTAAATAACACACAAAGCTCATTTCCCTGAATTCTTCAGGTAATGAAGAGGAAAATCACATTTTTAAATTTCCATCATTACGTGCTCATTATCGTTATTCAAATATCATGGTAATTATGGAGCATATAGAAGAAAAAGGACTGGCATAATCCAAAATCGTTAGCTAATTTTTCAGCATGAGATTTGTAGTCACAAACTTTACTCAATCCCAATTCATTCCTCACCTTGAAAGATCTGTTTTCTATCACTGGAGCCTAAACCTTCAAACCCTGTAAATATTCTCCCTTAAGCTTTCCATTCTAGGACACAGTTCAGATTCTAGCCACTTATTATTTTCTCCAGTTGCTATATCTGTAGTTGAGTCTGATGAACTTAAGCTTATTTGATTATCAGTGGTCTTTTGGGGAGTTGAGAGTACCAATAAAGAAGTTATTATGTCATTAATACTGGTTAGTCATTTGCCAACATGTTCGAAATCTAAATTCTCTTTTCCAGAGGAATCTACTAGGTATAGAATATCACTATTTTTTTCCATAAACATCTACTGAGTTCCATGTATGTGACTTCACACGTATAAAATCTTTTAAAATCTTTACAAGAACTTCATCAGGCTTCTACTATGGTATTTCTATTTTTCTGAAAGGAAACTGAGGTGGAAAGAAGTTAATTAACTGCCCCCAAGTTATCCAGATGATAAGTATCAGAGCCACTTACAAAGTTGTGTCCAGGCACAAAGGCCATAGATTACTAAATATAGTTTTGTGAGAAAAATGGGACTAAGGGTTTCTAGCCAGACTCAGATTTCCCTGGGTCCTACATAATTCACCATAGCCTTAGACAGTGTTCAACTTAAGACCGTTGGTACTGGACAGACAGGAAGACAGACAGGTTCTCCTATCGGACTCATCCTCACGCGCCATGGCCATTGCGTTTCTGTGCTTCCTGGCTACCGACCTGCCTTCAAAAGCTGGTGGGGCTTGTCACCAGAAAATGTTCTGTTACAATTCAAACCAAAATGTCTCCCCAGAAAAGTTAAAATTTTATCATTTCTGTTCAGGTTTTCATGATATAGATGTTCAAAGGGAAACAATACACAAATCTTGTTTCCCTGAATTATCTAGATAACAGATAGGAAAACCAGATTTTTAATTAAATGTATCAACATTGGTGTCTTTATGGTGTAAATCTGTCAATTTGCAAATCACTGTTTCCTAAGAAGATTGGATTTGCCACAGTGGTTCACACACAGTCTATTCAGCCTGTGATTTGATTGGAAAGAAAATCTCTAAGGGACAAAACATAGTTGATATACAGTCTTTTACAAAATTTTTGTTGCTATCAATTTTCTATTTATAAACTCACTGCTTGTATAAATATCTTGTTGTGATTTTTCCCCAAAGATTTATTACTACAATTATTTATGTCTACTGAGGTCTACTGAGAGAGAACGAGAAAGAGATTAAAATGCTCACATTTTAGCCCTCAGTGGTTCCACAAAAAATTTAAAATACAATTACCATATGATCCAACAATTCCACTTCTGAATGTTTACCCAAAAGAATTGAAAAGGACAAGGGATACCTGTACACCCATGTTCACAGCAGCATAATTTGCAGTAGCCAAAAACAAGAAGTAGCCAAAATGCCCATTCATTGGTTGGATGGATAAATGAAATGTGGTATATGCATATTTACAAAGGACTATCACTTAGCCTTAAAAAGGATGAAAATTCTAGAGCACCTACGTGGCTCAGTCGGTTAAGCGTCCAACTTTGGCTCAAGTCACGATCTCATGGTTTGTGAATTCGAGCCCCACATCAGGCTCTGTGCTGACAGCTCAGAGCCTGGAGCCTGCTTCAGATTCTGTGTCTCCCTCTCTCTGCCCCTCCCCTGCTTGTGCTCTGTCTCTCAAAAGTAAATAAACATTAAAAAAAAAAAAAAAAAGGAAGAGGGGTGCCTGGGTGGCTCAGTCCGTTAAGCGTCCGACTTCGGCTCAGGTCACGATCTCACTGTCCGTGGGTTCGAGCCCCGCGTCGGGCTCTGTGCTGACTGCTCAGAGCCTGGAGCCTGTTTCAGATTCTGTGTCTCCCTCTCTCTGTGACCCCCCCCTGTTCATGCTCTGTCTCTCTCTGTCTCAAAAATAAATAAATGTTAAAAAAAAAATTTTTTTTTTAAAAAAAAGGAAGAAAATTGATACATAGTACCATATTGATTAACCTTGAGAACACTATGGTAAGTGAAATAATTCGGTCACAAAAAGATAAATACTGTGATTCTTCTTACATGAAGTACATAGAGTAATCAAAGTCGCAGAGACATAAAGTAGACTGGTGGTTGCGGGGGGCTGACAGAAGTGAGGAATGGGGAGCTGCTTAATGGATATGAAAATCTTAGTTTTGCAAAATGAAAAGTGTCCTGGAGATTGGTTGCCCAACAATGTAAATGTACTTAACACTACTGAACTCCACACTTAAAAATGGTTTAGATTGTAAATTTCATGCAATGTCTATTTTACCACAATTTTTTAGCACTAAAATAAAATCAACCACGATAGCAGGCTTGTGGTGTTTCAAAAGTTAGCTATTAGAATTTCTTTTTAAGTTTTTTCTTTTTTAAGTTTATTTATTTTTGACAGAGACAGAGTGTGAGCCTGAGCTGGGGAGGGGCAGAGAGAAAGGGAGACACAGAATCTGAAGCAGGCTCCAGGCTCCAAACTGTCAGCACAGAGCCTGATGCGGGGCTTGAACTCACGAACCGTGAGATCATGACCTGAGCTGAAGTCGGACGCCCAACTGACTGAGCCACCCAGGCACCCCAGAAGTTAGCTAGTATAATTTAAATGTGATATTCTTTTGAATAATTGATACAGCAAGGTTTAGGAATGGCAGAAATTTTGCTTATTTTTCCAACTGAATAAACTGAAGAGAGAGGTGGGATAGCTGAGTTCCTACAGGACCAGTCCTAAATATTGGATGGCCTAAGTGTGGCATGTTGAAAAAAGGCTGGAGCTGCCATTTAAGAAGACGTTTGTGGGGCGCCTGGGTGGCTCAGTCGGTTGAGCGTCCGACTTCAGCTCGGGTCATGATCTCACAGTCTGTGAGTTTGAGCCCCGCGTTGGGCTCTGTGCTGACAGCTCAGAGCCCGGGTCCTGTTTCAGATTCTGTGTCTCCCTCTCTCTCTGACCCTCCCCTGTTCATGCTCTGTCTCTCTCTGCCTCAAAAATAAATAACCGTTAAAAAAAAAATTTTAAGAAGACATTTGTTCTCGTCTTGATGCCATCAGTAACTGGGTGGTCTGAAGCAATTCCTTTTGCCTCTCTGAAACCAGGTATCTTCACCTAAAATCTGGTTGGTAAAATGGATCATATGTAGATTTTCTTACCCACAAATACACATTCAGAAATCGTGATTTAACTCTCCTGCTTCCCGGTTCCATACTTACATGTGTTCATTGTCAGCAAGTTTATGGTAAAAAAACAAAAAAACAAAAAAAAAGCAAATTACTACACTTATGGGCGCACTGTTGACTATATGAGTCCTTGATATATGGAATTTTGTTTCATAGTAATGAGATGACTTTACGGTATTTCCCTTTATAATAATTCCAGATACATGAGAAGCGGTATGAGTAGGACGGGGGACACAGCATAAAATGCAGGACTAGATCAGTTTTACAGAGCTTGAATGTTGGATTGGACTACCTGTCTAGACCATTTAGTAGAGAATGTATAGAATAATCCTCCAAGGAATAAGAAACCCAAAGGAACTATTATAAGACTTGTGAAAAAAAGTTGCAATTTTCAAATAAGACTATGTGGGTACAGGTTCTTATATATTGGTCTGTTAGTCATTTTCACCCCTTGAGAACACAGTACTGACAGTAATATCAACCAAATCTGTCATCCAATTGTTCATGAAAACGTAAGCATATTAAATAAGTTTCAAAAGTCTCTTGGGAGGCCTGGGTTACTAGGTCGGTTAAGCATGCAACTCTTGATTTTAGCTCAGGTGATGACGTCACCGTTCCATGAGACTGAGCCCTGCATCAGGCTCTGCACTGTCAGTTCAGAGCCTGCTTGCCTGCTTGGAATTCTCTCTCTCCCTCTTTCTCTCTCTCTGCCCTTCCCTGCTCATGCTTTCTCTTTCTCTCTCTCTCAAATAAATTAATAAACCAAAAAAATCTCACTAAGTACACTATGTACCAAGACTCTAGAAGATGTGATTTTCATTCGTAAAACCTGATGAAAGAGGAGATGACTATACAAGTGGCAGTAAATGGTAATATATTCATATACTTTCACTTAATAATTTCATATGAAAACTCACCTCATAGAAATAACGTTCCTAGTGTATAAGGGTAAATGTTGAAGGGTGTTTAGTGCAGCAGTGTTTATAATGGTAAAAGGTTATAAACAGCCAGATTCTTCAACAGTTAAGGAATGGAGAGATACACCTACGCAATATAATGCCATGTAGTTGTTGAAAAAAAAGATGCATTCGTGTGGCACATTTTTTACAGTTGATGAGCTGATATTGGTGCATTCTAGTTTACAACTGTAGCCATTTAGCAAAATATTAGTAATGGGGAAACTGTGTGCATGTGTGTGAGGGGATAGATGGGAAGCCTCTAGCTCAATTTTTCTGTAAATCTAAAACTGCACTAAAAATTTGTATTAATTTAAAAGAATACACAAAGCAATGTTAAAAAAAATGAGTTAGGTATGCACTTTCAGACTTGGAAAAAGGTCTTTAATGTATTATAAGTAAAGAAGCTGGTCAAAGATCAGCATATATAGGATGACTAGTAAAAACAAATATCAATGAAACACCTTATATGTTTTCATTAAAATTATATGAAAATAGACAAATGAGTGAAATACTACACCCGAGGATATTGACTGGTTTATTTGAATGCAGGCGTGTGTTGAGAGGAGGAAGACAAAAATGGAAAAATACATGTACTATAATTTTAAATTAAAGCAAAGATCATACATTTTATTTTATTACTAAAATAAATGCTGACAAATACAACACATATGATATTGAATATCCACCATCTTCCACAACTATGGTAAACCTCTAAGCTCAGACTTCTAAAACTCACTCTTAATATATAAAAGAATGCTTTTGTTATATAGAACTAGACTTCTATATTTCAAAAAAATCTTTCAGGATCATAATGTCATTATAGACTCAAAATTATGTTTTTAAACTTGAAATTGTCATTTACTTCTTTGTTCTGCATGATATCCACTGTCTGTGGGAAGCTGCAAGGAAACCTGATCTATGGGAAATTAACTTAATATACCTGTTTAATATTTTTCAAAGATATTATTTTTGTTATTCAACACAGATAATAATGAAGAAAAATTTTGCCTTCCTCAATAAAAGTGAAGTAAAAGAGTAAGAAAATGCATTATTTTTAATTTTTTTTTATTTTTTAATGTTTATTTATTTTGAGAGAGAGAGAGAGTGTGTGTGAGCAGTGGAGGGGCAGAGAAAAAGGGAGGGAGAGAGAGAGAATCCCAAGCAAGCTCCGCACTGTCAATGCAGAGCCCAGCATGGAGCTTGAACACACAAACTGTGAGATCATGACCTGGGCCGAAATCAAGAGTCAGATGCTTACCCGACTGAGCTGCCCAAATGCCCCCAAAATACATTCTTTATTATGGTTAGTGTGCTAATAATCTTGTTTATGCTGAGCAAACATTTCTCAATGTAAATTTTAGAATGACAAGTAAGTGGGTGGTAGTGACTTACTGTCATCAGAGAGGCCCTCCTCATCTTAACAGAGAAATGGTTGCCTGCTAGGCTTGGTTGCCTGCCCTCTAGGTTATAGGCAGAAGCAAGAACATGGATTAGGGAGGGTAATGCTTCCTGATTCTGTCTACATCCCTCAGTAAATTTCTATGCACTGATCACAAATAAATACTCAAATAGAGTCTTTGCCACATGGGTTATGAGAATGAGTTGATGAAAGGGGTTTAGGGGATAAGTTGAGTGTAAAGAGAGACTGGCCTCTTATAAATACGAAAGGAATGCATCACTAGTTGGGGAGTCAGCTGGAGTTTGGGGTTTAATCACACTCCTCTTTCCAGCTGAGATATTTGCACATAAACAATTTCAACTGATGGACATTAAAATATCACTGTTATGATTGGTAGAGTTGGTTTTGGAGAATATGACTTGGAATAAGAGCCAAATAGACTTCCTAAAACTTATTCACATTACCTCCAATTGGAAGAATTACCCAAAGAGTCCTAGATTCAACAGCCTTCACCACTGGGGGAGACGTCTCATAAAATAGGCCAAAAGAAGTGTGCCTGCTCTTGGCCACCTCTTCCAAATAGAGGAGGGATTGCACTGCACAGACACCTTCTCCCAACCTCACAAGTCAAAGAACGGGGTGAAAAGAATGGTCATAAATTTAATCGATACTTCCTCAAGGAAATATGAGGATTGGGGAAAGGATTCCTTCAACAGGAGGAATGCAATTTCTCAATGAGGTGATGGATAATTATCTCACACTTTGTTCTCTGAAAGCAAGTAAGGAACCAGAAACAAGTCAGGGTGACTAATTATGAAAGGGAAAATTATTGACTATGATATATTACTGAATATTATTTATTATTCCAGCCTTCCAATTCAGTATGATTCAATTCATTTCAATTTAGTGCACTATATCAGCTACCACACTGGTATAAAAATATAAAGATGAATAAAACATGCTCCCACCTCCAAGGGAATTTATCCCTTGTTTGCCTTTTCTTAGTATTATACAAACTTTCCAAATCATTTAAAGGACATTTTTAAAAACTCTATCACTGTATAGGTCTTCTTAAAATTTGGGTTTTCTGGGGTCCATAGTCTGAAGCAGAGTGTAGAGAACACAAAGAAAAGTCAAGTTGCAGTACAGGCCTCCTAACAGCATCCTCCAGGGAGCTGCAGAGTCAAAGCAACCCATGCAGTGTTGAATAGGAGAGATGATCCTCACCTCTTTCGGTTATTGAACACGGACCCCTCCCCACCCCCCTTAGAAAGCATGAGAAGGGTGACTCTCTTCAGATGAGGCAGTCCCTGAAGTGTCTGAGAGCTGGAGACTGTCTTCTGACAAGCTCCCTGAGGCTGGGCAGCATGTCCCTTCTCGAAGGCGATGTGAGTGTTATATCACCATGTCCACCCCAGTCTACATCTGCACTGCCTGGATTCACTTCTTATACATTTAGGGAAGAAGTCTACTAAGCACTTGTTCGGGCCTCTCTTCCTGAGAGAAATGTTAAGAGAAGGAGGTGAGTGGCCAAACTATAGCTCCCTTGATGGCATTCACTTTTGCTTCACAAATTGCCATAGTCTTCCTCCTCCACTGTTCATTCTAGATTTCCTTCACTTCAGTGAACACCTTTACTGGCCTTACTGGCTTATCCGGTGTCTATCCTAAGACCATATCCCTGAGGGGTCTGAGACTGTGATCACCAGGGCTTCTCAGACTGTGAGAGCGGTACTTTTCCATTTAACAAAACAATAAGGCAAGGGAATAGCTCCAGAGAATGAGTTTAGGAATTCTCCGAGCTTGTACCCATGGGTTAACAAGGCATAAAGAAATAAAAAGCCACAGGATGAAAGCATCCAAGATTAGGTAAACAAGATTAGGTAAACAATATTAGGGCAAACAGGGCAAAGGCCCCCAGTATAGGACAAAGGTATAGAAATAGGAAAACTCAGGATGAAAGCAACCAAGATTAGGTAAACAAGATTAGGTATTCAGGGCAGAAGTGCCCTCAACTTAATAACAAGAGCAGAAAGCTGCTTTCACAGGAAGGAAGGACAAAAACAGGAGGACAGGACTTTAGACAGCAGAGGGGCTAAATTGCCCAGAACTGAGCTAATTAGCAAAAGAAAGGTGCCTTGTAGACCTGAGGGAGCCTGCTGTATTTCTTGTCCCCTAGGCAAGTTTAGGTAAAACAGAGGTGGTGCCTCCTGTCTGCGGTAAACAACCATCTGCCTGGTGCCAGGATTTTGTTTTGTATTGACCCAAATCCCTGACACCGCATATCTTCAAAACCCTCACTCCTCCACGCCCAGGAGTTAGTGTTCACAATGTTCACAGTTTCATTGTCTCTTTGTCCATGCACGTGTGTCATGCTTGTAAGCCTTCTGATCCTAATGAAAATGGAGCAAGGACCCTTACTTGGGGCTCTTGTCTCCTCCCAGACATTAGTCTCTCTCGCATTTTAATCCTGCATCTGCTCTCTTGCTGGAAAAGAGAGAACTCTAGACCCAGAGTCTACGACAAATAACAAGAGATTCTTTAGTCTGAGATCAAATATATTCCTCCCTGCCTGCCTTCATTGTGTAGGCAGTCTTACTTCCTCGCATTGGTAGGGGTTCAGTGCTCGTCAGTCTGCTGAGTCTTCTTACTGCTGGTTCCGGTCTCAGAGAGCAGCCATAATTTATAGGTCAATGGGGCTCTTTCTGTGTCCCCTGAAGAAAGTATCCTCTTTTTAGGGACCATGAACTCTTAATTATTAAGCCCAGGGCTGTGGGTATGAGAAGAACAAGTTCACCAAGTGGATTATTGGAAGTGAAGGTAGGTAGCACCACTCCTGTTCATACCACTTGGTTCTTGGAGCTATGTATTCTTCCTCTTGGAGTCATAGCACTATATAAAGTTATTTGATTCAAGGTACATACTGCATCTTAGAGTACATAGGCACTATTCTCAGAAAGAAGAAGATCTGAGCTGATGCTTCAGCTATGACTCCAGAAGGTTGTGCCAGCATTTTGTGAAGCCAGCAGTTTCTGGAGGGTGTGACATGTGACATGATTAGTAGATTCCATGGCATGGGCCCATCCTCACTCCCATATTTTTTATGGTAAAGTGGGTTACCTGATCTGTTGTGATTTTATGTGAGATTCTATATCAGTAAATCAAATATTTTATAAGCCTTTGGATAGTGATACTGCAACTCTGTAGGCAGGAAAGAAAAACCCATACCAAGAATATATATTTCTATGAAAGCAGATAGCTGGCTTGTGCACTAGTGATGAATGATGCATCATGTGGCTAGTTGGTCTCCCTGAGAAATGGTGCCATATAGTGTGTGCTTGTGTGTGTGTATTCCTTTTTAATTTATTTTATTGTGATAAGAAACTTAAAATATAGCCTCTTAACAAATGTTAAGTGTTCGATACATTATTGTTGACTGTAGATAGAAAATCTCTAGAAATTACTCAGCTTACTTACCTGAAACTTTATGCCTGTTGATTAACAACTCTCCATTCCCACCTCCCCCAATCTCTGGTAACCATCATTCCAGTCTTTGGTTTTATGATTTGACTACTTGGGTATCTCCTATAATTTGAACAATGCAGTACTTGTCTTTCTGTGTTTGGTGTATTTCATTTAGCATAATGTTTTCAAGGTTCATCCATGTTGTCCTATACTATGGGTTTCCTTCTTTAAGGCTGAAGATTATCCCATCGTGTGTGTGTGCGTGTGTGCGTGCGCGCACGCATGTGTGTGTATTATTTTTTCTTTATCCATTCATCTGTTGATGGACATTTAGATTGTTTCCACATCTTAGGTATTGTGAATATAGGAGTGACAATATCTCCATGTGCCTATTATGCCAGCATTACAGTGGCCAATGACAGACATTGACTAACATCAGCTTGCCAAATCATCTTGTATATGTTGTGGTTTGGTGCCTCTACAAGTAATGGTTGATTTCTTGTATGTGTTAACATATGACACAAAAAACTTCATATTTAGCCTTCTCTGATAGGTTTAGCCATACGCCTTTATCCTAGTTATCTTTTTCCTGGATCTTCCAATATTTCTTCTAGGCCTTTGACTAGCTAACTAAATCATTTGGTAATGCCAATAAGTCCTTTTCTTGGAAATGATAATGTTTTTAATTTGATAGCTTGGCCAGGAATAGGGGGGATAGTTTTCTAGGCTTTGACTTGGCTTTTTCCCATTGTGATACCCTTTCCTTACAGGCCAAGGTTCCAAACTGGGGTACTTGAGAGTATGTCTGTGACAATTATCACCCTGTCCTCAAAAGGGACTCTGCATGGCACATTTCTGTGTCCATCACATATAAGTAGTATAATGTTCTGAATTCAATGGATATTGTTTTGAGGAACTATATTTTAAATTGTAATTATAATTATGTTTTAATTTATTAAAGAATTATATTTTACCACACATTTACTATGGCCCTAGTGAAGGCCATGAACTAAGTTTCTGTTAATTCCATATTTCAATTGATTTATGATTTAACTGCTTTATTCTTTTTCTTCACCAATGGGATTGAAATTTCTTCAATGGATTTATGATCCAGACCCTAAACTAACAACAATACTATTTTTTTTCAATATATGAAGTTTATTGTCAAATTGGTTTCCATACAACACCCAGTGCTCATCCCAAAAGGTGCCCTCGTCAATACCCATCACCCACCCTCCCCTCCCTCCCACCCCCCATCAACCCTCAGTTTGTTCTCAGTTTTTAAGAGTCTCTTATGCTTTGGCTCTCTTCCACTCTAACCTCCTTTTTTTTCCTTCCCCTCCCCCATGGGTTTCTGTTAAGTTTCTTAGGATCCACATAAGAATGAAAACATATGGTATCTGTCTTTCTCTGTATGGCTTATTTCACTTAGCATAACACTCTTCAGTTCCATCCATGTTGCTACAAAGGGCCATATTTCATTCTTTCTCATTGCCACGTAGTACTCCATTGTGTATATAAACCACAATTTCTTTATCCATTCATCAGTTGATGGACATTTAGGCTCTTTCCATAATTTGGCTATTGTTGAGAGTGCTGCTATAAACATTGGGGTACAAGTGCCCCTATGCATCAGTACTCCTGTATCCCTTGGGTAAATTCCTAGCAGTGCTACTGCTGGGTCACAGGGTAGGTCGATTTTTAATTTTTTGAGGAACCTCCACACTGTTTTCCAGAGTGGCTGCACCAATTTGCATTCCCACCAACAGTGCAAGAGGGTTCCCGTTTCTCCACATCCTCTCCAGCATCTATAGTCTCCTGATTCAACAATACTATTTTTTTAAGGAGTAGGCATAATCACGTAGTCCCTCTCTTCTGAATCTTCCAATGGCTCCCTACAGCTTCCAGGATAATCAAACAAGCAATTCACTGCAATCAATCAAGTGAGAAAGTTTAAGTTTATGAATTAATACATTGGTAGTGAAAAGAAGGGAAACATTCAAGAATATTTAAAAAAAATTGTGCAGAGCATTGTTGCATTGTGCAACCAATGTTGTATGATATGATGTAAAAAGAAAATTGAGGATGATGTAGAGACTACTTCTAGCTTGAGCTAAATCAGTGGTAACCACATTCTCCTTACAAAGCATGTACAAAATTGTTTATATGTAGGTATTAATCTCCTCTATCGGACTTGGATCCATTTGATAAATATACTAATTCATCTTTGTACTCCCCACAGTATTTACTATAATATACTGCATGTAACATTAGTCTCAAATCAGTAGTTGATTTATGAGTGGGTAAATGTGGACTACCAAAATCTTATCTACAGCATGACAAATATGCGGAGGTTATTGGAGAAACCAATCAAAGCAAACGAGCTGTTTTTGAAATCTTGACATTCAGGTACACATGTAGGCAAGCCATATTATATCTCTAGTAACTAGGCAAAAATAAGCAAATGTTTTTCTTCCTTTGTGACTCCACATTGACCAGAATAGGATTTCTATTTTGTTTAAGGACTATTATCAATGTTTATGTGAATAAGCAGGAAACCCTGGGGATGAAGCTGTGTGTGAAAAGGAGACTTGTTCATCAACCACATCAAATGTGCTAGAAAAAAAAGTACAAATCCCACAGTCATGGGCTTGTGAGTTAAAATGCAACTTCACAGCCTTCTTCCCTCAGCCTTCAGCCATGTACAACTACCTAGTGCACTCACGGGCAGGGTCAGCCTTTTACATTTCATGTTTTGGGGAAGAGGAACAAATGATAAAGGAAGAATGACAAAATTCTAGCTAGAGGTGGTGGCAGGGAAAAGAGCGGTGGCTTTGAAAACTAAAGTGAAAAGCAAAACAAAACCTATTTGCACTGTTTGGACCCCAAGGGGCATCCAAGGCCTAAGGATATATCACATTAATAACCTGAGAATAAGGCAATTGCCATCCTTAGAATACGTCTAACCCAGACTCTAGGCAGCCTGGCTCTTTGTTAATGGGAACTGACAACATATTTGGCACTGAAAAGACATCACGGAAAAAGAACAAAACCCAGCCCTGGGCAATGGCATCACGAGGAGCACTAATTCACTTAGCCTGGGACTGCTAGATCTTTCTTTTGTTCGCACCAGCATATGGGTAGTATTATTGGAATAGCTGTTTTGCTCTTCTGCATCTGTTGCTAACAGCAGTAAAACTTCTCTGGTCACCTTATTTATACCTTCTGTTCTCATGACAAAGATAATGATTTTCAGTTCTGCCATGGCACATCTCGTAGCAACACAAGGTTGTTATTATAAATAGGTTAGTTTAACTCTCTTCCCTCTCTCAAATGTGAGGAACAGTTCATGGTCTATGCAAGCCAAGTTACAGGTTTGAATACAGATTCCAGAAGCTAAATGTACAGGTTTGCATAGAGATTCCAGAAGCTAAATCACTGTAACAAAGGGAACTGGAAATCAATTGCCAATGAAAGAAAAAAATTACAATTGAGGAAGGATAGGTCAAAGGAGGTCAATTATACCAAAACACTCCCTTAAACAGGACAAATCAGTACAGAAGAAATAGGTTTAATTGGAAATAGATTATTATACCACTATGTGGTTGGTAGCATTACTACAAAAAAATAGTAATAATTACCAACATTTTGGTATTTGTTTTACGGTAAAATAAATAAATAAATAATTAAGGAAGCAGTATGGAAATACTACATTTTGAATTTATATATTGAAAATAAACTGCTCATTGAGCAATATCTGGATTCTTTTTTTTTAATTTTTTAAATATTTATTTATTTTTGAAGGAAAGAGAGATAGACCATCAGCGGTGGGGGAGGGGGAGGGAAGACGGAGAGAGACGGAGACACAGAATCCAAAATGGGCTCCAGGTTCTGTCAGTGCAGAACCTGATGCAGGGCTTGAATTCACAAACCGTGAGATCATGACCTGAGTTGAAGTTGGTCGCTTAACCAACTGAGCCACCCAGGTGCCCCAAGCAATATCTAGATTCTTAAAGCTAGTTAAGGGCTGAGTCAACCCCAGGACCCAATTTTTTATTTCCCCACCATGCTTTCCATAAGTCAACCCTAGCCCTTAAAAAAAAAAGTCAAGCCAAATAAACTAAAATGCCAACAATAAAAGTTAAAATAGTCTCATCATCTCATTTTGCCTGCACTATTCATTTCTCTGTATGTTTTTATCAAGAACATTATGAAGAGGTGCATACGCCATGGTATTAGCTTATACGAAGTTTATCAAGCTCATTTCACCACTGGGTGCATGAGCCTGGGTAATATCTAAGTGTCAGAACCTACAGAAAAGATGATCAGTGTGTAAATGTACCACCTTGGAAGTTGACACTTGTCTTCTGTGTAAAGATCTACTGGATTTGGAGAAGAGGCAACAATATGAAGAATCATGTCCACCACCGCTTGCTTTACTGTGAGTTGAAAGGAAGAAGAAACTCAGTTCCTGTGATACAAAATCATTGGAAAGCACTAAACCTTTTTTTTTTTTTAATCAAACATAAAGTATCAAGCAGGAAGGCATGGAAAGAAAAATCATCAGTATACTTAACTGTAGCTTGTCTTACAGCCTCATTATTCCCCCCTTATTTTCTCTATGTTCTCCTTCTTTTACTGCCTTTTCCTCCCTTGCTTTCTTGAACCTCCTCTCTCAGTTGTATTCATTCTGCCATCTTTTCTTTTTGCCTTTGTCTCCCATTTCCTTTCTGTGTCTCTGGGAAGTTGAAAACAGAAGCTATGTGGTAAGATGGTTACATGTGTTTAACACCCATTTCTGAGTATTTTTACTTACTTACTTACTTAATTAATTAAGAAAGAGAGAGAGCATGAATGGGGGGAGAGGAGCAGAGGGAGAGAGAGAAGGAATCTTAAGCAGGCTCCAAACTCAGTGTGGAGCCCAATGCGGGGCTTGATCTCACGACCCTGGCATCATGACCTGAGCCTAAATCAAGTTGATTGCTCAACTGACTGAGCCACCCAGGCACCCTACTTTATTTTTAATGACATTTTTAAGTGAATTCAAATCCATGGTGGTCAGTTAGTCTACTTTAACCTGCACTGTACTTTATACTTATATTTTGTATGTGATATCTCATATTTATAATAGTTTTTATCTTAGCTATTTTGAGTTTGACTAAAAATATGAGCTTGAGATAAATTACAAATTTGATCATTATATAAGTCCTGTGAAAAATATATGTATTTTATATCAACAGGAAAATGATAATTCATCTCATATGTTCATATTAAAATAATGTATTTTGTACATGTATGTATATATACGAAGAGAGAAAAAGGATAATTAAATTAAAAATCTTGATTTAATTTTTAATGCTTTTTCTATAGAATACAATGTTTTTCTTTGTTAGAACATTTGTCCACTAAATTTCCATATTCAGAGCATAACATTTTGATTAATTGACATAGGTAAGAGACTGGCTTTTTAGCAAATACCATGTGGCAAGGCTAGACTAAACCTGGAGCCCAGACATTTTTCTCCCTGGCAATTATACTTACTTTGGATTGCCTATGTTTACCACTGAACTTAAAAATGTAATTAGTTAAATTGTTGTTAGTTTGGGGGATGAAAATTTGGGGAAACACAAAGTGTAAAAAAGCCATAATTACTCAAAGTTACTCAAGTGAATTTGTGGGAAAACAAAAAAAGTACAAAATCTCCAGGAAATTTCCATGCAATTTTAATTCACCTAATGTAGAAAAATCTACATCTACTGAAGATAAATGTCTTTAAATCCATGTCTCATTGGAGCTATATTTCTTTAATATCACAGAGTTCACAGTTGTTTTCTTTTCACTTAGGGAGTTCTGGTTTTCCCAACATACTGTGTCAAAGTGTGCACATTCTTTTTAGAGCCTGATAAATAGAGAGGCAATCTGTCATCTCTGATACCATCTATGATAGCAGAATCTGGGCAAATATTTAAATAAATACCCATGAGCAACACTGAGATTATGAGCTCTAGAAGGTATTTATAATTATCCTTTGGAATTTTCCAAGACAAAAAGGTGCTTTCCCACACTTATCTCATATAATTTTGAAAACGCTCTGGAGTTTGGGGACCAAACTAAAGCAAAAATTCCCAGAGGTCATTCAAAGAGTTTACCTTAAAGCTAGCAGTTGAATCTGGGCCTACCCAGATATCCTTCTTACTAAATGCTATGTGTGCCTGGGCTCTGATAGCTCCTTCCAGCTTCTATCACTGTCCTTTTCTGGTCATGGAATGTTCATGGAATACCAGTGCCAGTAGATGAAATACCTTGGGGGTCATCTAGGTCAGGTCCTACACCTTTCATTTTTTTATGGAAAAAGAAATTGATCCCCAGAGAAGTGGAAGATTCCATCAGAGTTAATAAATTCTAGACCCAAGAATAGAGTTCTCACTTTTGCTTTGAGATCATTGCTTTATTTTCAATTTAGCAGAATGTTTCTGCTTATTTAATTTTCCAGTAGACCTTCCGAACACACTACTCAAAATGTAATCTGTG
Organism: Panthera uncia; assembly: GCF_023721935.1. NCBI lineage: Eukaryota > Metazoa > Chordata > Mammalia > Carnivora > Felidae > Panthera > Panthera uncia. The sequence goes on along the minus strand of NW_026057577.1, from coordinate 121,201,283 downwards.
TATTTTCACATACTTCTCATTTTAATTTGTTGTTAGTCACTTTTATTTTTAATTAGTTGTGTGATAGAGTGGCAATTTGTATGTAACAGTTGCCATTTCATTGCAGTGTAGCCTTTATTTCCTTTTTTGACTCAAGGGTTTACCCATGACTGAACCCAGGGCATTTGTTCAAGCAGATGGCAAAATGATATAGTCAAAAAGGGCCATGGTGGTAAGGCATACTTGTAGATTTTTCACAAATATCGTGTCTGAGATATCAAAATTTAATTAAGAACATTGAACAAAATTCTCTACAGATGTTCCCCCTTAATTATAATAAATTGCATGACAACCAGTGTTGAATATTATTTCCTTATCATAGAAATAAAGAGTAATACATTAACATAATGTTTCAAAGATCAAGTATTATTTCACAAAAACATATATTTTAATACTAAAGGTGTCTTTTTAACTTATTTTTTGGCCTATTCTTGGTATAAAACTCCAACTAGTCTTTACAGGGTTTTAATAATGTAAGCAATCAGTATAGATGGTGATTGGAGTATAATTATAGTATTTTATGGTTTACATAGAAGATTTGTTTGTGTGGTCTCAATTGAGGTTCATTATAGCCTTCGAATTGATAGGTCTGTTATTGTTATATTATGAAAATTAGCATTTAGTGATGTTAAATTATTTACTTAGCCACAAAATGAGTTAATGGTATAATGTGAGATTTAACCATGTTGTCCAACTGTAACCGAACTAATGTGAGTTGGCTCTTTGGTGAGTCACAGAAGCTACACTAGGTGACTTGTTGCACAAAGAAAACTTTATCTGCAGCAAATAAAAAGATCATGGGAGAATAGCTTCCAAAGCTGTGACTCCCCAAGAGAGGGTGAATGGGTACCCTTTGTTTAAGGTTAGGATGAATATTTAGTTAGGAAGCCTTGTCATCATATGTAGAGGAGGAAATAATGTTCTGTATGAGCCTTAAGGATACATGCCTATACATACATTGGATGTTACATAAATGAGGCTGAGTCTCCTCCTTGGGCAGAGATTTTAGTATTGTAACAAAGTAAAGGCAATTGTGGGTCATTCCAGTTGTCATTCCAATGTTCACCTGAGCAGGTGTGAGGTGAGTCAGGGGTTTATCTCAAATGGTCTGGATGGTCTAGGCCAGTGGGAAGTCTTGTCAGGGCTGTCGCTGTCATGTGAGGGGTGGTTTCAAGTTTCATTTGCCTGGTTTTGAGGTAAGCCAGAAAGAAGAGCTTAAGGAAAAATGTAAGACAAAGGTTAATGAGCATAAGCAGGTGAGCAGTAAAAGTCAGGTCTTGGGGTTTAGCTGGTGATACAACTCCAATTTAGTCAATCAGAAAAAAATATTTCTTGAGCATTTCCATATGTCAGACATTGTTCTAGGTAGTAGATATGGCATAGCAAATAATATGGTCTTGCCTACAGGTCTACAATCTTCTGGGTGAAAATAAAGGTATTAACCAAAAGCAAAAAAACAGACATACAATAAACAAATTTCAGATACTACTTATGTGTAGAAAACCCATGATAATACATCAGTGCTTGGAGGCAGGGGCAAAGTAATTGCTTTGGAAAGGGTGAATACAGAAAGCCTGAGAAGGTATCATTGAAGACAAGCTGTGAGAAGGAATCAACTAGGTAATAACTCTGGGAAAGTGCTCCAAGCACAGAGACAGGAGATGGGGATGCTCATGGTGTGTCAAAGGAAATGACAAGGGGTAGTGTGGAGAGATAAAGATGGTGATGTGAGCAAAGATGAGATTGTGTAAGATCTCACATACTGTGTAGAATGGTTTAAAATATTTTATAGGTTCAGTGGGAAACCATTAGAGAATTTTGAGTACAGGGAGATGGGATAAAATTTGCTATTTAGAAAGATCACTCAGCTGTAGTGTATGGGGGGGATATCTTGGGGCAGGAGGCAATATTGAGGGCATAGAGAAAATGGTTAGGAGGTTACAGAAATAGCACAGTGAGACAGGATGGTGCCTTGGACTGGAAGTGGGGAACGATTAAGACAGTGAGGAATGTTAGGATGTGGTATGCATTTTGAATTAGATTGACAGGATGGGATGTGGAGGGTGAAAGAAAGAGAAGAATCAGGTATAATTCTGGAGGCTCTTGTTCTGAGCAAATAGGTATATAGTGGTGCCATTTTCTGAAAGATGTATTGTGAGGAATAGTAATTCAACAAATACTTATTGGGTGCATATTATCAGTCCATGATTATTCTTAGCACTGGAAATACAGCTGTGAAGGGAACAGAATAAGTCCCTGTCTTCTCGAAGCTAGATTTCCTGGGCTGTGGGGAAGGAGACAATAAATAAATAATACATACCAGATGGTGATAATTGCTATGAAGACACATTTAACTTTACAAAGAAAATTGAAGTCTTAAAGTAGGTTTACTCTTTCCTATTTTTGGGGGGTGGTCTCAGCAGGAAGGTGATGTTTGTAGAAAGACCTAAAGATCGTGAAGGAGTAAGCCATGCCAATATTTATTGGATATCCATTGCATATATGAATTGAACAGCTAGATATTCAAGTATATGTTTTAAAACAAAAGAGGTTGAGGGGCACCTGGGTGACTCAGTCAGTTAAGCATCCAACTTCGTCTCAGGTCATGATCTCACAGCTCATGAGTTCAAGGCCCGCATCCGGCTCTGTGCTGAGAACTCAGAGCCTGGAGCCTGCTTCAGATTCTGTGTCTCCAGCTCTCTCTGCCCCTCCAGCCCTCTCTGCTTCTCCCCCACTCATACTCTCTCTCTCTCTCTGTCAAAAATAAATAAACATTAAAACAAAGGTTGAAGATCAAGATATGAATTTGGAAATCGTAGTGTACAGCTGTATTTAATGGCATAGAATTTATGGGAAAAGATGAGGCCTCAGATATAGAGCTTGGCTTTGGGACATCAACACAGAGGTCAACATAGAGGTCATATGAGGGAGGATAATCTGGGAAAGGCAGATAAAGGGAGAGGAAGAGAAGGGGGAAGAGAAAGAGAAAAAGAGAGAAAAGTTTCAAGTATGAAGAAAAATTAGACTATGGTCACAGAATTGAAGAATAAAGGTGTTGGAAAAAGGAGAGAGAAACCAACTCTGTCAATTGTTGAGAGAAGAATCACAGTAAGATGAGGGCAGAAAAAATGGCCATTGGCTTTGACAAGATTCAGGTTATTGGTTACCCTGAACAAAGCCAATTTAATGAAATAATGAGGATGGTAGCTCAACTGCAGTGGATTGAGAAGAAAATGTGATCTAAGGAAGTGAAAACAATAGTCTAGACAAGTATTGGGAAGAATTTTCTATGAAGGAGATCCAAGATACACAGATGTGGCTGAAAGCTCTCATGGGATCAAAAAAGGCTTTTTGTTTGCTTGTTTTTATGAGGGAGATATCAGTACATAATTCTAATCTGAAAAATGACCCAGCATAGAGAGAAAAACGTGATGTGGGAGAGAAAGAGGATAAATCAAAAGCAATATTATTTTAAAGGCGGGGAAAGATAGGATCTAGGGCACAAGGGGAAGTAACAGACTTGGCTAGGAAAAGGGACCCTAATTCCATTAGAAGAGGATAGAAAGCAGAATTTGTGTGTGCATGGTTGATGGTAGTTTCAGAAAATTGGTAGCAGGAGGACAGGATTGGCTTTGGAAAGGATTTTATCCTTTTCAATGAAATATGAGTTGGAAGTTTTTGACAACTGTATGTAAGAGGCATCTGAGCTTTAGAGATTTAAGGAAATCAAGGTGTTAACTCGTTTCAGAGAGGAAAGTGAATTTACTAGAACACCATTGGATGCCCATTAGTATGGATACAAATTTATAGTGAGTCCAGTCAGTAAGTATCCGCAATTTATCCAGGGTTTTTAGCTGCTTGGAGACAGCTGCATCAAGTAAGCAGATAGTTGAGTTTAACTAGGGTTAGGGTTTTCCCAGTCCAGTATGATGAAAGAATTTTTATAAAAGAGTCATTACAGTTTTGGACCATGGAATCTGTGCTTGATGAGGGAAAGGTAGGGACTTAGAAGGGGGATATGGATAATAATAATTTAAAAAGTAGCAGAGTCAGTAGATTGGAACTAGCTTAGGGAGATAGGACATAAGACTATAAGTAATTATCAAAGGATGAAGATTTGTGAGGGTAGTTTAGGTAAAGAGGAGGAAAAGACTGTTGGTCCTGAAGAGTCCAAGCACTGAGAGGCCAGGGTGTTACATGGCTATCTGTGAATGATAAAGTCATAAGACCAGTGAATGGAGTAGCAGACTCCATTGATGAGAGAGATTTTGAGAGTTTGGTAGATGGCATATCATGGTATAGTGAGAGTGGTAAGCACTCTGATATGTGCTTCAAAAAAGAAGCAGTTTTGAAAGAAGATTAAAGTAGTTTGGGAGTGACAATGAGGGAACTATGATAAGATTTATTCAGTGTCTGTACTGTAAGGACCATAGGGAGTGTAATTTATGTCTGTATTTGAGAGAGAAGCAGGAAGAAATTTATTCAGGCAAGAGCCAAATTTCATTTAGAGCAATAAGGGGTAGGAAATTTCAGAGGAGGGATTGTGGGATGTGGGAACAACAGACTAGGAGTTCCAGAAGCCACAAGGGAAACATTTGGGAAGATGGAGGAGGGTGAGAGATGACATAATGCTGTTATAGAAGCATAGGGGACTGGCATCCATGTGATAATCCTTGAGACTTGGGCTGGACTCATGATGAGGGGGAAGAATATTGTGAGCCCTGCTACGTCTGGCCCAGAGCAGGTGGCAACTGAAGATTTTTGATGGCTGACTCAGTCTACAGTTGGAAGTTCAGGGAAACTGGAATCACATGAGATAAAAGCCTTCGGTTATTAATCCCACCTATTTAATCCAATTCTATTATTTTCCTTTCCACTTAGTTGGGTCTCTTAAATTATAATATTTTTTCAAAGCTCCTATTTGATATGTGAGTGTATCATGTGCTATACAGGATACAAGAAAAGAAAATTTGCTCCCAGTTCTTGTGAAAAGGCACAGAACAAGGAAAGGAAAACAACTAGAGAAAATAAATAATGGTTGATTTATATGATACAAAATGTACATTTCCATTAGGAGGAAATGTATAAGATAGGCTAAAAGAATGCTACTTGGAGACTGTAAGCTGAATAATGCCTGGAAGAGATTTTACTTTGGTGGAAAATAGAGTAGAGGGTATTTTGGTCTGCTTCTTATAGTTGCAACAAATGGAAAAAATTCAAGCTAATTCAATTTATTATGAAGCTGCCCTTGGGAAAATAAATGGATTCTCATGGAAATTTGGAAAGAGAAGTCACACCAAGGTCTCAATAAACCTAGAGTTTGTGGGGCGTCTGGGTGGCTCAGTCAGTTAAGCGTCCGACTTTGTCTCAGGCCATGATCTCAGGGCTTGTAGGTTTGAGTCCCCCATCAGACTCTGTGCTGACAACTCAGAGCCTGGAGCCTGCTTTGGATCCTGTCTCTCTCTCTCTCTCTCTCTCTCTCTCTCTCCCCCTCCCTCGCTTGTGCTCTGTCTCTCTCTGTCTCTCAAAAATAAATAAATGTTAAAAAGAAAAATTGAAATTACAAAACCTAGAGCTTGATAGGAAGGGTATGGATTTCTTGGAATCTTGAAAACTCAAAATTTGTAGTTAATGGATTTTGTCCTTGAAGACTTTGCAGTTATGACTTGGCCATAGTCTAGGAGTTTTGGTCCTCCTGTCTCTCAGCTTTCTAATTGTGAATTCTTTACTTTCAACTGCAGTCAACAGAGAGAATCTGATTAACTCTCATGTCATACCAAGTGATTCAACATCCCATATATTAACTGCCTCTAATTAGGAACAGTCTTACCTCAGAGGGCTATATGAGCAAACAGGTGATGACTGCCATCCCTAACTACTACATTATTCTGGGCCACAGGGGAACATGAGCAAATGCCTGAAACTATTTATATTTTTGGATTGAGGATTGATCATCAGCATTCTGAATTCATGTATATTTAGTCTTCTGATTGTAATTTGTATTGCATAATGCTATGTTCCATTTTGGCTTATACTCTTGAACTCTTTGAACTTTGAACTCTCTTGAACTCTGAACCACAGGAAGGGAAATGACTTAATAAAATAGTTCTCAGAGGATTGTCTTATTACTTTTTTTGCAGCCTGTTAACTACTTGGTGTGGGGACATACAGGAAGCATATTTGGTAAGAAATTTATAACTTACTACTAAAATATGCTTCTGTTCCTAGAATTATGCCAAGTGAATGGACCAGATTGTCTTTTACTAATGTAATGAGTGTACCCATTAGTACAGCTATACCTCTGCAAGTCTGAGGATAAGATAATTTGAGGAAGAGAGGTTTCGGGATACTCATATTTGGCTTTGTTTAAGCCTTGTTTTCCTTCCCCTTAGAAAACTCAATTAAACATCTTTTACCAAACAGACTGCTGCTTCTTACTTGTATAAACTTTTAATCCAATATTATAGAAATAAAAAGTTTCCATAAACGTTGCAAATAAAATTAAAACTTAAGAAATATCAACCAATGTTTTTTATGGCTAAAATCTCTTCTAAAATCATGCAAAACTAGGACAGACACTCACAGTCTTCATTCTTCTTTTCGATAGGTCCCAAGGACACAAATGCTTTCTTCTTCTTTTGTAAATGCTACCTTATCTTCTAGCTCCTTGGAGTTTCCTTCTGCCCTGAAAAATTGAGCTCAAAAATGCAATCAGTCACCATAGTTTCTTTGATATTTGTTGTTCTCAAGGATAATCAGGAAGGCTGTGAATAACAACAAAA